>NC_088602.1:116973818-117252496 GCF_036013475.1 Columba livia
TTTTTCCAGAGATAAAATGTTCAGAGTGTGGTATTTTTGTGGCGATAATAAAAACAATAATAGCACCAGTATTGTGAAGTATAACCAGGCTTGCAGAATTTGCCATCCTGGAAATACCACGTTAACAATTTTTTCACCTTATTTTTACTTCAAAATACTGGTCTTTTTCTCTAGAAGAAAAGGTGCAAGCAATATTTTCCATGGTTAAGAAAAAAAAAAAAAACATACAAAGATAGTTCTATAATTAAAAGCTGAGTAGATTTTTACCAGTGAAATCAATGGCTGTTTAATCAAAAAGTCTTTTTGCTTCATGAAAAGATTAACTTGTATGCCGAGTCATAACATTCACCTGATGAAAGAACAACTGCTATCCTGAAAACAAAGTTTGATTTTACTTAGATAACAGCTCTTTGGCTCAAAGTGAAATGAGCTTTGCAGATACTTTCCACACACCAAGAAATAAATACCATTTCTGGTGAAAAATTTCAAAGAACCAAGAGATCCAATGAGAGTTTTACAGGACTCAAACTATGACAGAAGTAGAGCAAAATTAACATCTGCAGTTAAGTGAGAGTCACCTCCATCAATAGGTTTTCCTTTTACAAGCAGAGGTAAAGATGCAATTTCTTAGATGTTTTTTTAGCAGGTGACTGAAATTTGTAGAAAGGAAGCCAACTGCATTTGTTATACAACCAATGATGTTGTGTGATTAGACTTGACTTAAAATGTAAATGTTTCCTTTTAAAATAATCTTTTTCCCAAAACATGTTAGAGCGATTCATGCATTTGATGTGTTAATTATGTATTTAAAATGAATTGTTCTATATTTAGAAAAAACTATTGTAAACAGGCCTTACACTGCTAAGAACTAAGTTCTGGACGTCATAGGAATTTGCCTTATGACTTTTTGGAATTCTTCGTAGAAAACCTTATGGGTTCCCTAGTCACACCAAATGTAGAGACTAAAGCAGTTTAAAATGAGCTTATGACAAGTATCACCACAGTAGTTTTTATTTTCAACAGGTGAAAAATGTGCTTTCCTGCAGCAAGAAGGGAGATCTTTCCCAGATGAGAATTTTCAAGCATCTAGAGAAAGCAAGACTTACTTTTATTTTATTTATAAATAAGTAAATTAAAACTACTTTTTATGATACCAAGCAACTTTCGAAACACTAGCTTTTGCAGTATTAGTCCCAAGTTGCTGCCACTACGTACTTCTGCAAGGTGGCACAGAGACCTCCTGCAGCAGCTGATAAGATACAGACAGGCAAAGGGCAAGACACACAAGCTGGAACACTGTTTCTCTGTATTGGGAATAATTTGCAGGGTGTGGTTAGCAGGGACTGATAACCTAGTGGGGCACCGGTTGACCAAGGAGTGACCTACTATGTACCATGCTGGAGGGAACATGCTGTAGGATTAACAGCAAGGCCAGAGATAACATCAAGATTTCAGCAGTATGGTAAATCTTGGGGAAAAATGCATGGAAAGGATGGGAAATTTGCATGCCCCTGACCTAGATGCTGGGACTTACATATGCTTCTGAACAGAAAAGGAGAGGGTATGACTAAGTCAAACAGAAGGCCCTTCAGAGATGCAGCATCGCCAGCTGAGGAGCTGTGAGCACAAGGCAGAGTCAGAGCTGGGTTCAACCACTGCCTTCTCCTGCCCCAGCCTCCAGAACGCATACTGTTCTCACAACCCATCTGAATTTGAGAAACACAATAACCAGGCTGACCAGTTAGCTCAACTTGCCAGCATAGGTTTGGGCGTGAGCACAAAGGAAATCTATTTTTAGCCAGGTGGGTCCACAAAACCGTTGTTCATGTACCAGGGCAGAGAATGCAGCTTAGACTTGTCTCAGGAAGCCATAGCACAAGCAACTAGGCAAGGAGAGAACTGTGGAATAATATAACATGCATGGAAAGTGTGAATGATGAACCAGTATGTGCACTGTGAGAATGGGAAGTCTGGAGAAGCCTGGCAAGTATAACAGATCAGCTTTCTTCTCTTCAGCAACACTGGCAGGTGCTGTGTTCTCACTGTGGCAAAGGTAGCAATGGGTTGCTAGAAATCTTTCTGCTTGGAATGAAAATGTAGGCAGTGCCTACAGACGGAACAAACAAATGCATTTGTTTGCATGATGGAATGCAGCCTTGGTTAGGTTCAGGTCGCAGCAGTAATTTCAAAACTACAGCTGTCCAAGAATGAGGGAAACATTGTGGAGCAAAGCAGGTGTATTGCATTCCCTCTAATCCCCAGGCATCTGAAAGGTGGAATGGTACAGTGGCTTATTTGAAACTGCACTCAAGGAAAATGGAATCTCACCTCTGTGAAGCTGAGAGGGAGCTAGGTAACAGAAAGGTAGGAACCTGTCATAGCAGCCCTGCAGAAAACCATATATCCCAAGTTCAGCTCGGTGACTAAGTAGCAGCCAGCCCTGGGGACATCAGAATCGAGACACAAGTTCACGTCTATCTTCCTACAGCAACTGGAATACCTAAGGAAGGAGTCCTTATCACTTGAGGACCAGGAATTAGGCAATGGCGGCCTTTGGAAAAGTGGCAATGAAATTAAGTATGTGCAGTTACTTATGATAAATAATCTGTTTTTACTTCCCCATGCCACTTACAGTCATGTCTGGTTGGCACTAACACTGATGGTGCACACCAAAACTTCAACTGGTCAGAGAAGTGTAGAGTGTCTCTGCTTGAACATACATGTAAGAAAGAGCATCAGCCGGCAAGGACAGGACACGCACCATGAGATGGTCTGAGAGACTTGCAGAGGGGACTTGTGGCTGGAGATGTGCTCTGGGCAAGAGAGATTCCATGTACGTGTCCCTAAGCAGTTGTGAGCCACCCACATCAGGGCAGGGACACGCCTGTGGGACTGCAGCTGTGGGGCACCCACGGCAGGGGAGGGCCAGGTCTGAGGGACTGTAAGTGACCTCAGTGGGGCAGGAATACTGAGAAGCTAAAAAAAAAAAGCAGAGGAAAATCAGCAAGGAGCAGCAGAAAGAAACCACTAGGCATTTGACCTTCCTGATCCTCACCAAAGGACTAGGGGATGGGCTGAGCACAACCAGCAGCAAAAAACAGGGAAGCCAAGCTGGGGCAGGTAAGGGTGTTTGGATTAAGCCAAAAGTAAGAAACTGGGAGGATGTTAAGGGTTTGATTGATTGATTGCTTTCTCTCAATTACCAAATCTATGATTAGAAGTTTGTGTTAACTGATAATAAGCTAATTTAAGTAAAAATTCCCCGAGTTGACACTGTTCTGCTCATAATATTTTCTCAAAACACATTCAATAGACTCTAAAGAGTAGGTTCCCATGCCAGAGCACGGAAAAGCAGTTTGGCTAAAAGAAAGAAACTTGCCCCTGGCAAGGTGATTTTAGCTGATGAATATTGCTGTTATTACTGCATTTCAGTAACACAGCCACCACCCAATGAAACGCAAGTTGTTTGCAGTGAGGGGTTCAAGACAGCAAGAGTTAAAGCAGAGTCCTTTCTGAAGCGCAGGCGACCCCATCACATGCACCAGAGTAACATCAGGAAAATATTGAAATTGGTCTTGGCTGGATGGCAGAAGGCTAAGTCATGCTTAACTCTCGCCAAGTTAAATGACCGTAACTACGGAAAGCTTAAGAATTGTTGCAGTGATGTCATTTTGATGTAGCAGTGCAGTGGCCATTTTATATAAATAACCAACACATAAAAAACGCTCTTACCCATTTCAAATTAGAAGAAACTGATGAAGAAACATATGCTACACTTTTCAAGTTCACACTGTCATACATGCACACTAGCACTGCTACTAAAATGAATTGCTCAACTGAAAGTTGTGTGGGGTTTTATGGTTTTTGTTTGTTTGTTTTTTAAATGAGATTTAAAAGTCAAACAACTCGAGAGCCCACCAAGCAGAGACCAGTCTCCACGAGTTCCTGCACCACAACTCTGCCCCAGCTGAAAGCTCCATCTACTGAATTACAGAGTCATTTCACCATCTTTTTTCACCATCATTTTTCTCAACACTGACTTGCCTCTGCAAGAAGTCAAGAGTTTCCTTCTCTTTGCTCACAGCCCTGTAATTACAGCGGTCTTACGATAAGGGTTCTCCACTTGTAAATCACTTTAGGCTACTGATCTTACAACATAGATATCCCAGCTTCCAGTGTGCGTTTTGCTCACATGCTGGTATTTACTACCACAACTGTTTCCTGTGGCAACAGTGTTTCAAAGAACAAGTTCTACTCAGTTCTTACAAAGGATACTTAAAGCATACATTCCAGAGTCCAAACTCAAGACCCTCAGCAAGCAGTTTTTCATGCCTTGATCTTTCTACAGTAGATAAAGGAAACTTTTGAGCCTTGTGTCTGCGTGCAGCAGTTTTCTGCTGCTCATAATGTATGATTATAATGTATAATTATAATTCTTCTGCCACTCTCTTAATATAAATTATACAGATTTCCTGCCTAATACTTTTTGTTTTGTTTTGTTTTGTTTTGTTTTTAGAAAAACAGATGCCTAAAATTAGATGCTGGCCTAACCTGGTGGTTTTGCAGCTGCAAGCTGGTTGAGCTGGTCTCACACCTCCGAACCAGGCAAAGAAAGAAGGTCCTGCCCTCCTCCCCTGCCCCATCTCACTTGCACTCTCGGATTCTCAGCCCTGCCACTCCCTCTTGCTGGCTCTGACACCCATCAGAGCAAACTCAGTGCACCAGATTAGTCACTTGCTGACTTATCAAGCTGAATCATCTCAGCACAGGCCCTGATGGGCACCAGATCAAACACGGGAGGACAGAAATGGAAAGATCCCACTCTTCCGCAGAGGAAAACTGTTAGACTGCCTAAAGAGACTGACGATATAAAATCTCACATGCGACCTTCCTCTGGATCCAGCCCCAATGATATCTAAATTCCAGCTTTGCCTGACATGCAGAGCTCATACTTGGCAAATGAGACAACACTTGAATACCAGTTTTGAGGTTAAAACTGCAAGCTCTTTTTCTAAGCAAGCTCAAGTAACAAAGTTTGCCCTTGCTTAATAATACATTCAAATCCTCATGATATGTTGAATACTGTTTTAACACTAACAGCTTTCACATGTCTAAAATGCATGATCCCACATGAAGTTCTTAGTCCTGAGGCACATACTCATCTGCTTGAATTGTGAAAGCAAGCCATGCCAGAGAAACCAGACACCTCCAAACTGTCACACAACAGCCAAATTGCTTGTAAGGTAAGATCCTTAACTCTCTATAGCAGTTCTGCAAATTCAGACTACAGGGTGCTTACTAACAGTGAAATTTTAATTTTCAAAAGTATGTATTTCAGGTTTTGCCTTTATTTTAATTTAAGATCGCACCACCACAAATCTGACATTCCCCTGAAGGGCCCCACCCTCCCCAGGCTGACATTCTCAACAGTTCTCAAATTCTTATACATTTTGTTTAAGCAAAACATGTCCAAACTAATCATAACCTTTCTAATCGGTTCATATTATTGGCGTTAACCAGTACCCAGATAAATTAACCAGCTTTTAAAGAGCAATCTGTTAAAAAAAAGTAGCATAATTTTCCTCAGAATTTGAAACAAGATCCTTGAAGGCAGTTTTTGTGCACCTTCCCTCTAGTGATGCAGAAACTGGACAGACACTCTTCACCTCCAAACTTTCTGGCATAAAGTTTAGAAAGACTATTAGATCCTGCTGTCCATGACCGTGAGGAACACTTGCAGAGGTACAGGTAAAGGAGCAAATTTTTCACATAAGTTGTAAGATGATATCTCGGTGTTATCAGTCTGAAACATCTGTCAGTTTTAATTGTAGTTACTGTAAATTGTACTATTTTTCCAAGAGCTCAGCTTTGCTAACCTAGCAGTTAAGACCACAATAAGGCCACAGCAGAAGAATTGAATTAAACCAGGCTTAATGCCAGACTGGGCTCATCTGGCATCCTGCACACAGTATCTACAGCTTCCAGTCAAAGCTAGGAGAGGATATTATTGCATTTTTCCTTGTCCCTTACAGTGAAAAGATAGATATTTAAGTTTTGAAGTGTTACTTTTACAAAGCACCTGAAAGAAAATACCTAGGCTTAGCATCAGGTATGCTTATTAACATAGTAAAAAAAAAAAAAAAAAAAAAAAAGTTTCTTAGAAATAAGTCATATAAATGGGGAATGACAGTTTGCACTGCATATTCTAGTTTAGGAGTCTTCCTCCTGAAAAAAAGCTTGATATTGGGAACTTTGCTACTTCTCTCCCCCGCCCAAACTGTTTCCTTATACCACATACCAACGTGCTCTTACATACACATTGTTTTGATCAAGGTTCAAGAAAATCGTCCCTGGCACATACTGAAGCCGTAAGAAGCTTCTCAGAAAATACAGTGGTGTGTTTCAGCCTGCAGTCTTGCCATAGTGATATTTTTCTTTTCTTTTAAAGGCTATTGTGTGACCAGACTTTCTGGTGAGCAACTGTTGCCCTGGAATTGCCGTAACTCCGCGTTCTTTCCTAAAATGGAAGCCGAGCTCCAGCAGAGCTCCCCACCGCCCCGAAACCCCTCCGAGCCCCTTCCAGGGATTCCCCTCCCGTGTACCCAAGGGCCCTGCGGGGGCGAGTAGCACGTATTCACCCCAGAGATTCAAAACAAGACAGGCTTTCCAGCGCGGGAGGTGGGCAGAAAGCTCAGCAGTATTTTTCCTGTCAGTTAAATGGAAAAACAACCAAAACACCAAATAAATAATTAAAAAGAAAAAAAAAAGGGGGCTGGAGGGAGAGAGCGCCGCTCCCCTGCCCGGGACAGACACGGGCAGCCGGCGCTTGGGGACCCGCCCGGTTCCCTCTCGGGCTCCTCTCGCCATCGGGGCCGCTTCCCCGATCCCCCCTCCCGCCTCCGTGCCCCGCGGCAGCACTGAGCCCCCCGGCCCGGGGACGGAGGGCAGGAGACTTGTCCCTCCCCAAGCCCGGCGGGGTAGCGAGGCTCCGCCGCAGGACCGCTCCCCGCCGCCCGCCCCCTCCTCACCTCTGACAGGGATCAGGACGGCGAGCAGCACCACCGCGGGAAGGAGCCTCCAGCGCCGCATGGCTGCCCGCACCACACACACGCCGCCCGCTCCCTGACAGCCGCTTTCCGCAGCCGCTCCCGCCTGGCCGGAGGGCGGCACCGCGCCGCGCCCCGGGGCTGGGTGCGCCGCGCCGAACACGCCCCGGCTCCGCGCTGTCAGTTCGGGCGCTGTCAGCCCGCCGCCGGGGGGAGGAGGGTGAGGCCCGCCCGGGCCGGCCCGGCCCGCCGCGGACACTCCTCCCGGTGCGGGGCCGGGCCCTCCTGCCCGCCGCGGCCCCTCCTCGGGCCGTTACCCGCCATTGTCACCGCCTCGGGAAGGGCAGGCCGTAGCGGAGCCCCGTTCCCCGGCGGGCTGGGGGCGTCGCGCTGTGGGTTTCCCGTGGGGGCCGAACGGGGTCGGCCTGGCTCCGGGGAGCTGAAGAAGGAACAGGGCTGCGGGACGTGCAAGTTGATGCTGCTCAGCCCTGACCACTCCTGCATAAAAAAGAAAAGGGGCACCGGACCAAAGAGCCCCGTTTTCTGGATGGAACGAGCTCCAGGGCTTGAACACCAGCCACGGGTTTCAATAGCAGAGGTGCACACTCCTGCACCACTGCCCTGTCTTCACCCAGGCCCTCTCTTTTCCTGCTTTTCCTGGAGAAAAGTTACCCAACACTAAACACACCAGAAAACCTAATAATCTTGACCATAACAAACTTGCTTTTTCTTCAGCTGGACAGAAAATCCGTAAAAAAGCTTTGAATCTTGTATTTGCAAGCGATGCTACAGCAGGCCCATGGCTGAAGGCTACAAATGTAAAACTCGTGCACAGTAAGGTGCTGAGTTTTCTTAACTAATTCCGCAGGTGTGGAAAGATGGATTGTTAAAGATCTTGTTTTCTTATAAGTCCTTTTCCAATGGCCGTTTTGCATCCAGTATTGGATGCTGTGGTTTGAGGGCCAGTCCGTTCCCCAGATGCTGTTGTAGCAGCCTGAAGCACTGCTGCTGCGGGTCGAGGTCAATGCAGTTGTGCTGAGCGCTGCTCAGGGCCATGTATGACAAAAACGCCTCTCCGAAATGCTGTTTCCACTTGCCATTGACTGGATAAGCAATCACAGAATCATAGAATGTTAGATTGGAAGGGACCTCAAAAGATCATCTAGTCCAATCCCCCTGCCAGAACAGGGACACCTAGATGAGGTTACACAGGAACATGTCCAGGCGGGTTTTGAATGTCTCCAGAGAAGGAGACTCCACAACCTCCCGGGGCAGCCTGTTCCAGTGCTCTGTCACCCTCACCGTGAAGAAGTTTCTTCTCAAATTTAAGTGGAACCTCCTGTGTTCCAGTTTATACCCATTGCCCTTTGTCTTATCATTGGTTGTCACCAAGAAGAGCCTGGCTCCATCCTCATGACACTCACCCTTTATATATTTATAAACATTAATGAGGTCGCACCTCAGTCTCCTCTTCTCCAAGCTAAAGAGGTTCAGGTCCTTCAGCCTTTCAATAATAATAATAATAATAATAATATCTACAGGGTGTTTAAAAAAGATTGACCCAATTTGAAATCACCGTATCTCTGCAACCACAAACCGGCCATGAAAGAGACTCTTACCACTTGAAAGGACGGGGCACAGAGTTTCAAATGATTACTGCTAGATGCCTCTCCCTACACACAAACAGCCCCTAGCTTCAGGCATTTGCAAGATGGTGACCCTGCAACTACTTTGGAATTGGGTCCATCTCCATCTTTTTGAGACATCTTGTAGTTCAGTGATGTGCAGCATGTGATTTAGAAGGTAAATGGAGATGTGCAGCTGACTTAAATTCACTGGCTGTAGGCCTAAACTTTCCCCAGAGAGGTCTATGATTCTTTTCTAGCATTTGTGGGACCATGCCAGCTAGAAAAATGCAAAGTCACAGAGTCTGTGAATTACTGTCACCAGTTCATAAATTGATGGTAATGTTTCTTCGTCCTTGCCAGTGCCTAGTCAAGTAATTTTTAGATTTAACCTGAGGTAATAAAGAGCTTAACTGTAGTAATAAATGTACACATAATTAATCTTAAAATTATGCTGTATTTTAAATTAAGGATAAGCTTTTCCCTTAAAATACCTGAGTATTGCAGCAGTAGTACTGGAAAGTCTATTGAAGACTGTAAGCAGGAGGGCCGGAACAGCTAGAGGTGTTTTTCCCAGTCATTAACATTTATGGAGTTGTGCTTGTTTTGTTTGGGATAGAGTTAATTTTCTCCATGGTAGCTTTTTTGTGGCTATGGTTTGGATTTGTGCTGGCAACACTGTTGGTAATACAGGGATGTTTTAATTATTGCTGAGTAGTGCTTACAGAGTCAAGGCCTTTTCTGCTTGTCACGCTACCGCACTAGCAAGGACGCTGGGGGTGCACAAATGTTGGGAGGAGACACAGCCAGGACAGCTGACCCCAGTTGTCTGGAGGGATATTCTACACCATATGATGTCATGCTCAGCATATAAAGCTGGAGGAAGAAGGAGGAAGGGGGAATGTTTGGAGGGATGGTGTTTGTCTTCCCAAGTAACTGTTACGTGTGATGGACCCAGCTCTCCTGGAGATGGCTGAACACCTGCCTGCCCATGGGAAGTGGTGAATTAATCCCTTCTTTTGCTTTATTTGCGCACATGGCTTTTGCTTTACTTATTAAATTGTCT
Source organism: Columba livia (assembly GCF_036013475.1). Taxonomy (NCBI): domain Eukaryota; kingdom Metazoa; phylum Chordata; class Aves; order Columbiformes; family Columbidae; genus Columba; species Columba livia. The sequence continues at coordinate 116,983,556 of NC_088602.1, forward strand.
TTATCTCAATCCATGTGTTTTCTCATTTTTACCCTTCCAGTTCTCTCCCCTATCCCACCAGGGGGGGAGTGAATGAGCACCTGATCGGTGCTTAATTGCCAGCTGGGGTTAAACCATGACAGGAGACAACATTTGATCTTTGTAAGCAGCTTCCTTGTTTTCTGAACTCCAAGCCTAGAAGGTAGATTGAATTGTGTAACCCAGCAGTATGGGTCTAGTTATAAATGCTATGTGCACAACACAGGAAATTATTAATGTTGCTCAAAGGATGTTCTTTAACAGTGTTTGTTTATAGCTGTTGTTAAACATCATCTAAGAAGTTGATCTCTTGACAAAAAGAACAAGAATGAATATTCTTCAGAGTACTGCACATTTCTCTATTTAATCACACCATACAAAACCATGTTTGTTGTTTGTTTGTTTGGGTTTTTTTTTTCGCTTCCTTCCAGGATTGCAGAACTAACAGTGAAAGACTAGTTATTTCACTGGAATTACCATGTCAGATCAGGGCCCTGTAACTTCCTGTTTCCAAAATTAGTCTTTGTCAAAGTAACTGTCTTCAGACGAGGTAAAAGCAACCTCCTGCTAGAAAAGATGTGAGATAACTGCACTTTGCACAAGAGATGGTGATTTCCAGTTGGTTCAGTCCTTGAGGCAGGGATACAGTTTGCTGGCACCAGCCACTTTATGGCTAAAAAATTTTCCAGATTTATTAATATCAGTGGGTTTTGTGGTTTTGTTTGTTTTGGTCTTGTTTTGTTTTGTTTTGTGTTTGTTTGCTTTATTTTTTTTCAGTCTTACTAACCTTTTGATCTGAAGATTTCTCTGACATCTTGTGAAAAAGAGTTTCATTGTGGTTACCAGCTCTTCTATGTGTGGAACTCTGATTAGAAAAAAAACGCCAGGCTTTGTCATTTCACATGTAAAGCCAACTCATCTGTAAAAATAAAAATAATTTAGTACTAGGGCTGGTTATCTGATTGTGTGAGTAATATTCATAATCAGAGACCCACCTCTTCCAATAGCACCTATCTTTGCCCCACTCATCCTGCAATGGTTGTCCTAGCAGGTCTTTCTGTCTGTGTCCTGCCCATAGGCTCTACGGGGAAGCCTCTGCAAACAGTTCAGGCATTCGCCTGATCTGAAGATGCCTTGGAAAGACGCAAGGTTACCTTAAGACTTAATTCTAAAGAACAGGATCTTTAAATGACATGCAGCCTCTATGGTTTGGCTGGAAGAAAAATGTGACTTATACAGCAACACAATGAAGGCTGGAAATTGCAAACCTAGGTGAAACTGTTCAAACTTGAACAAACTCAGTGAGCTGATCAGCTAAATAGTTGCTTTTGCGGCTATCTCTGAGCTATGAAGATAAATGCTCTTCTCCGTTTCCTCCAATTCCTCTTCTGAAGTAAGATCCTTGTAGCTTTTTTCCTGCATCAACATAACTCTTTTTTCCCTTTCACCTATGAGCTTTCAACCTTGCCAAAAACAGCATAGCTCTCCAGATGTTCAAAGAAGTAAAGGAAAGACACAGATTTTTATTTGCTAAAAGCAAAGTCTTCATGGAGCAGGTAGAACCTTACTGCTCTCTTCCCCAAGGACACATTTTGGAAGAAGAGGGACACAGCCACTGCCAGTAGATGGTGAAGCAGATGGGCATAGACAGCACTGGGGAAAAAAGAAAGGAGGTGGGCAGTATTACCAGTGGTAAAAGGCTGGTCTTTGATGCACACATGTGTTTGGTTACTGTTACGAAGTTGATATGAGTACAAAAATAACCCTGGAAATTACATTGCCTTTTTTGCTTTTACTGTTCACCAGAATTTGGCAATAGTGTGCGATGACTCTTTTCATTTCAGGTGCAGTTTCTGACGCCAAGAATACTCACATGTAAGGAGCATATTTGAATGTATTGATGTTGTGGCCGTGGCAATACACAGCGTGTATTGGAAGACTATTTGTCAGAAGTTTCTCTTATTTTTTTAATAATTTGAAAACAAAAATGAAAGGCAGGGTTTCAGTGCTGGTTTCTGTCATGGCATCTGTGAAAGCAGGGGTTCTGATCTTCGTGTTTCTTCTTGCTGTGAGGATATAAAGCTTTGCTTTAATCTTTATTTTTTAAATAAAAAATCAAACATGTGAAACCTTATTTTCTCTCAATGTTTTCATACTTGATCTGTGAGAAGAAGAGGATAGTTCCACCAGCAAAGCTTCCTGTAAATAAGCGTAATACTATTTTGGCAGCACACTAAAGTTTTAGGGCCACAAGCAAACTGATATAGTATAGTCAGTCAATAAAATGGTGATTTTTTTTTTTTTGTTTAAAGGATGAAATATAAAGCATGTAGTACAAACAGTTAACACAGATTTGATCTTTTGTTAAGGATTATAAAAACTGCACCAGGTTTGGTTGGTTTTTTGTTTGCAGGCTATTTACTGTTGTGGGCTATTTACTGATGCTCTCTGCTTTCCAGGGCAGAAGAGACATTAAGACACTGCAGCCTAAGGGTTTCTTCCCAAGGAAACAAATAAGATTCCTCTACAAACAGCTTGTCCAATCCCCAAGATTGTTTCAGAAAGAAGTTTCTGAGATGGTTGTATAGATCCTGAACAATCTCTGCAAAGGCCAATTACTTGGTCTTAGTCAGTCTCAGCTTTTCCTTTTGTAATTGCCTTCTCTCGGTTGGTACCACTTCTTCCCTTCCAGTAGCAGCAACTACTGCAGGATGCCTACATGACTTAGAGCACCAGCCTGGATAGTGGGGCATCAAGGTCTATGGTAACTGAGAGCCCATCTTCTTCAAAGGTCATCCCATTTCTATTATGATAGAGATTTTTCCTACTCTAACTATCAGCTGGCTATTGTTTCTTTTTCAAATTCACTCCAGATAGCTTTATACTTCCTTTTTTTTTTAATTCTTTTTATCGTCCAGTAACATCTGTACACAAATTGATTACACTTCCTGTAGACTATCCAAAGACCTTTCTACGTCCAAAGTCTACTGTGTTTTTTTGTAACAGTTCATAAAGAGAAATATGATTTTATATATCATTTTTCTGCACACTAATCTACATTTGAAGAAACATTAGGTAAAAGTTATTTTAAAAGTAGCTGTATCTTACATGACGTGGATCCCATTTGACATGTATTTCCATAATAGAACATGCAGTTTCTTGATCAACAAAACAAATCTTTTTTTAACATTATTCTGTTTTATCAGAAACAGAGGGATGTTTTATTTCCTGCATAATCCCTTTCAAGCAAAGACAGCCTGCAACAACCCCTAACATATTCTTCCTCAGTTATATGGAACTTCTGCTATGCTTTTATGCACACATCAGTAGAATACAGGAAGGCTGTCAATTAGACTTGTGGTAGTGATTTCTATGTCCACCTCTGTTACGTAGCATGGGTTATGTGACTGCTCGGTTTCATAAATACATTGAGGGTGTAGCTGGATTCTTGAAAGAGGGCAGCAGATCTGACAAACATGGCAAGAATTTAGCAGCCATTTGTGAAGGCATTTTGTTCATAATGATTTTTGTGTACACATGCTAGATGCATCACATCAGGGCAAAATTTGAGCTGCACTGACAAAACAAAACCATCTCTGTATTTCTCACCTAGATCTCCATATAAGAATCCTTCATTAGGATGCTATGGAAAATGCCATTGGCAATTTCAGTCATCTACAGACAGGTATAAGCCATTTTAGTAATGTGTTGCACAATAAAAGCTGCAGCTGCTCCAGTGTGCTACAAAGAACCCTGTTGTTGCACTTGGCATTAAAGGGGTCTACAGGGAAGATAAGGAAGGACTCTTTATCAGGGAGTGCAGTGATAGGATGACACGTAGTCTAGTGGAACCTGATCTAGTGGAATGTGTCCCTGCCCATGGTAGGGAGGTTGGAACTAGATGTTCTTTAAGGTCGCTTCCAACCCAAACCGTCCTGTGATTCTATGATTAAAACTTTTAAATGAATGCTTCAGGCCCAGGGGTAGTTTGAAAGATGGTGGCCTCTATGTTTGTGTAGCCTGGCAATGGAGTCAGTGACCCAAAGAAGTTCAAGTCACTAAGTCATGTGAGGGTATGGAAAGATACTCCTGTGCACCAGGACAGGTAAACACTGTCCATTCTCAAAAAGTCAGAGCTATATAAATGAATGCAAAATAACAGTAGCAGAAAATTTGCAATGCTTTGAATATGAGGAATACCCAGAATCAATCTTCTTTCACACTCAGCAGAACTAAAAGCATTTCTGGTCATGCATGGTCTTTGGAACAAAAAGTCCAAATAGGTAAATGCCTCCCTAATGGGTGGGTACTTAAAAAGATGGGTAGGAAGCCATTGTTCTTATTTCCTTTTGAAAACTTTATAATTCTTCTTAAAATAATAGTTTCCAGCATTAGAGTGGATTTCCTGCTTTACAATCTTTCTTGCAGTTTATATCATCATCTGTTTAGGAGCAGATGACAGTCTGGGTATTTGTGCTCAGTGATGCCGATTAGCCAGCTCACGAGGCTCCCTCCTCGGCCCACAGAGCTGTTTTTAGATCATGACACAGAACTGCGTGGCTGTCCTCATGGATTTTGTTGGTGAACAAAGTTATTTCCTGAGTGTGGTTCCCAAAAGATGACTGTTTGAATCCCTTCCCTTGCAGCTGTGGTGTAGAGAAGGGTGGAATGGTGGGGAGGTTGAGATACTGGCCTGAGTTTGGAAAAAAAACAAAAGTTGAGGAATTGCCAATTTGTTGTCATGGTCCAGCTGAGAAGAAACCAAAAGCAGTTTAAATTATTCCATGGTTCAATTTACAGTGAGTGCTACTATATTTCACAAATTAATCAGTTGATTCATACTTGAACTTTTTTTTTGAAACTGGTGATTTAAAGTCACTAAGTCAATTGAAGGGCAGGAGTAACATTGGGGGGCGGGTTCCACACTAGAGAGGGAAACAGGTTTTCCTCCAATTCTCTATTAATTTGTTTCCTTTCCTCTTCTGCCCTTTTGCCTTCGCAGGAAAAAAGAACACACAAAAAAAAAACAAACAAAAAAAAAACCCAACCGAAAACAACAAAAACAACCAAATAAAAAAAGAAAACAAAATACATATAAAAGAAAGGCATACAGTAAGCCTAAATCAAGTTCTGTTTTATTATTCCCTTAAAGGACTTCTTATGAATAAAAAGTTACTTATTTATATGTGACTTCGTTGCTAATGCTGGGATTGGGGGGGCAGATCTGCACTGTAATGCTGAGCAAGAACATTCAGAATGTTGGATTCTTCTAATATTTTCCTCTTATTATCTAAAGGAAAAAATAAAGAAGTGCAGCTTATTGAAGTAGACTTATAAGGTTCTTGATTATCTAATATTTTTACTGCGTTACAAAATTTATGAAAAAAAAAAAAGGAAAAATACAAGGAGAAATGGTATGTGCGTGAAATACAAACCACATGGCTGGAACACCCACTTTTCCTGTCTGTGCAGTTTGGGAAAAGTCATTAAATCAAACAATACAGCATTTTCCATTTAAGCGCACAAAATTTGAGTTCATAGAACAAGCTAGCATAACCGTACCTGCCGTGGGAACGCTAGCTATGAATAACTTCTCCATAGAATTTAAGAAATGCAGAAAGCAAGTGTCGCTTGAAAAAAAGTAGCTTATGCATTTGTCATTCCCACATCCATTTTTCTGACTCATTTATTTTTACATTGCTCTTTTCCTAAGTGCCCAGAGTAGTATCAGAAAGCTTAAACAAATGAAAGCAAATATTTCTGCCTTTTTTTTTGGGGGGGGTGGGGGGTGTGAAGCAGGGAACTGGAGAGAGGTCCCACTGATCCTGATAGGGCTGGATTTTTACATATAGGGCCAGATTTTTACATATAGGGCTTTTTATTATCAGATTCAAAATCTCAAAGCTATTACTGCTTGCCTTTCCTATCATTGCTTCACCTTCTTTCCCTATATACTATTCCATTTTGGTGTCTTGTCTCCTTCTGCGTCTGGGTAATTGTAAATCCCTTGCTGTCTGCTGAGAGCTCTAGACAGGAGCCAGCAAAGGAATTTGCCCTGCCCTTAGTTCCAGGCACCCCCAGCTATGTCTGGTCCTGTGGAATCAGAGAGGAGACCATGTTGAGATAAGACTCATGTGGAGACTGTTCCCCCACACCCTTGTAATGTGACATCTGAAGCTTTATGCTCACCAAGATATAAAAGAAGCTTAAACTACATAGTGATATCAGATGTGGAGGAGGGATCAGAAGCATGAATGTGTGTATCGATGAGGTCTTGCATTGGTACTAACTATGCTGTATGTCATTTCTTGGCCAAGACCAGGCCAAACCCTAATGATTTAGAAGGTTTGTTATGCTTCAGTCTGCACTTTCTTGAGTGCAGTGACAGACTTCTGTGTTGTAAAACCAGCTAAGAAAGTGGAACATATCATGTTCATCATATTGTATCTCAGTAGAGAGGTAATGTTTATGCATCTGTCCAGGGCATTTCTAACACAATTATGTATTTTACTATAGCCTGTCCACAGTTCCAGTCAACATCTGCTGATCTATATGCCAGGGGCAATATTTTTAAATGTACAAAATACTACAGAAATGTGTAATTTATTTCTTCCTGCTCATTAGCAAGAACTAATTGTGTGTACATTTCTGTTTTGAGTGACAAACATATACTTGCCACCTCAGTCCACTCTCTTCAGGTGCTTCTTGCTAGCTTGGGTCCCTGTAGGACACTACTGTGTAATGGGACACTAGGGACAGCTGTGGCCTCTGGTTTAGATGAATTTTAGCAGAAAAGTAGAGAAAGGTGCACTTAGTTTCTCTCTGTGAATATTCTGTTAGAGAGTGTGGCTACGGGGAATGAGCTGTCCTTTAATTAAAGTAGCCAAATCCTACAAAGTGCCACTGCCTTTTATATTAGAGTACAGAATGCACAAAAGGATTTTTGGTTTCTGTAAAAGTTCGAAAGAGGATTTTCCACATTTTGAGTAAAGATAATGATTGTGTAGTGATATGCACAGGGAGACTAGCAGTTTGAGATTCCTGTTTCTACTTCTGGTTTGTGATCTTGAAAATGTCAGACTCCTCTATTTCTTTCCATAGCTCTACAAGTGAACTGACACCCTTAAAATGATAAAAATTTAGCTCTGTTTTTCTTAACAAGCTAAAGTGTTTGGGGTACCATCCTTGGATGCAGCCAATGCTGATGCAGTGGATGACTTGAGCAGACCACAGGTGGCATAAAAGTTGCATGATTTCTGTCTTCCTGGATACAGAACCAGGAAGGCTATGTCTCAGCCTTTGCAGCTGAAGTCAGCACGGCTGAAAGCGTGACAAAAACTTTCTTGCAACATCCTCGCAGAGGCTGTGCATTGAGCAGGAGCGTGCAGCACACTGAGCCTCAGCTGTGTCATGTTCCAGTGCTGGGGGAACTGGGTGGCACAAAATGGACATCACTGGAAAAACCAGATGTTTACAATATGTTGTTTCTCTGACATAGCAACAACAGCCCGTTGATCTCCAGAAGTTTAACTTCAAAAGTGCAAAAGTCTACCCCACCTTCCACCAGCCACTCTCTACGATGCCTTCCTCACCCACTTCCTCTTCTGTGACTCTGAAGACAGCACTGAGAAGAAGCAGGTAGAAGAAACTCTTCCTCACTGTCTTAAGCACAACTGGAAATGTTTTGAAACACCTTCAGACCCACAGTATTTTTCTCTGTTGCATTAACTCTTCTCACCAGCCTTAGCTTTCACATCCTAAAGCTGGCTAATGAGAAGGAAAATCGAGCTTTGCTTATCTATTTGTCTCATGGTAATGAGTTTTCTGCTTCAAAAGTAATGCTGGTCAGGAGAGGATGCACGAGGAGTGTGAAGCACTGGACAAACATGCATCGAACCTGACAAGTTCTGTTCTGGCCCAGTGCTTTTGCAGTGCACTTTTTAAACTTGACACAATGGGGTTTAAAGAAAACATCAGCTCAGCACACCAGTTCTACTGTTTTATTATTCTTGCTTGGCAACAGCTAAATGTCTTGTTTGTCCTGTTCTGGCACATGCCTTTTCATCTGTATTTACAAATAATAATTTATATAACTTCTTTTAACATTTTATACAACTCTTGCAGATTATTGCATGACTTAAAGTATGTACTTGTTTAGAAAATTAATGGCATTGAAATCTTTTGCCATTTAGCACATTCGTACTTCCTGTGGGTTTCCAGGTATGTTTAATTACCAGAGTAAATCACAGTATACTCCCCAGCTATCAGCATTTCTTCAGTGAGTCACTTGTATAATGATATAAAGGATTTTTCAGGTATGAAAAGTGAAACTTATACACACAACTAATTTGAGATATATATATATAGTCAGTTATTCAGCTGATACCACTTGAGACCTGAAGACAAGTAGTTCAAGTTTACATCCTTGTTCAAGTTTTCTAGTTTATCTTATGGAAAAGTAAAAATCAGCACTTGATCACTCAGTCAAATTCTCAGGCATCTGGCTTGTAGACCCTTGATTTACTCAGCAACATTAATTTTGGGTCGAGCTTTTTAAGAGCTCAGAAACATTTCTTAATAGAGAATGGAGAGTGGAAGAAAATAATTAATTATGTATCCTCACAAGTGCATTCTTTCGGAAGCTGAAGGCAGACTTAATTTTTGCAAGGAGCGACAGACACTTTTCTGTGTGGCTGTGTGTACATTACTGATTGTGTCATTGAGTCTGTTTTCAAGAAAAAAAATCATTCATTTGTGTTGCCATCCTCGTGTGATATTTGGGGAATGTCTCATAAATGCTTGCTCTTGCTAGAGAAGTCAGGAGGAGTAGCAGCGAGCTGAAATCTGATCTCCAAACTGTGGAGGAGAGGTTGCTTTTCCATAGGAAGGTGCTTTCTCCTAACAAAAACCCAGCCAGCACACTTACTTCCCTACTGCCACCACTATACTGGTGATCCAACAAGCAAACGTTAAATGCTAGTCACTTTCTTTGCTAACATACAAGCTTCCTAGCCTGTGTTTTAAAAAAACAAGCAACCAAAGGCCTGCTCAGTTACTTGCATGTCTTTGCAAAGACTGAGAAAGAGGAACGGGATCTGCAGCAGGCACAGTGCATGAGCAATAGGATCTCTGGGAAGCTGTAATGCAGGGACTACCCAAACACAACTCTGTCGGTCACGTTAAGGGATTTCCTGTTTGAGATTTTCAGCTGATTTCAGCTGTAGCAATATGTGGTAAAGGAAATCACAGTCTCTTGGGCAGGGCACATGAGCTGTGCCAGAGAGAACGTACGCACAGGTTGAAACTTTTTACAAAGCGCATTCTCCAACCTCAGATAAAGGAAACCTTCAGCAAAACACAGAGAACAAAGATGCCTATGACTCATGAAACAGATTAATAAGGTTTTACTAGCCTGCCCAGTTTGAGTTGAGCATAATGGGTAAAGGATGTCTCAGACCATCCCTGGTGAATTAAGTGAATGCTGGAATCAGCTGTTGGTACGTTTGCATATTTGGAAGCTGATTTCTGTTGGAATTTATCATATCTGTTGTTTTTCTTCATAAAATCTTTTTCAGTGCAGCCAATTGCTGTGGGCCAAAAAGAAGGCATGCACACACACAAAAGCCGTGGGTTGTATTTTAATAGGGATCCCTACTGCTTATCATTGCTGTTTTATGTAATTGTCTGGAAAAGGTCAGCATAGTTTGTACTGTGAACAACTGAAGCTGAAAATTTTGACTTTTTTTTTTTTTTGTTGTTGCACTGGACTTGTCATCTTCTGGCTAAACGCAGTATGAAAAAGCAACTTAGAAAAATATGAGGCAATTCCAGCTGCAGGCTATTGCACCTTTGTTCATAAACTGCTGTGAATCTTACTAACAAAACTAGTCCCAAATAACAGTTGGTTACAAAATGTTTGATTTAAAGACAAAAAATGTTCAGATTTTTATCTCTAAGACCAGTCCCACAGGGCTTAGTTGGTTTGTTTCTGTATCTCTCTCATAAACACTATGCTAGAATACCTATAATTTTGATTTTGCTTTCTCTAGCACATATGCAAACAGTCATCTTCACCATGACTTTTTATGTTGATTAAATTTCTCTAATTACTTCTATGGGTTTAGCATAGAATTTAAAGTATTTGCTTTGCTTTTAACATTGTGTAGTTGTTCAAAGCAGCTGGCTGGCTGCTTAAATATATCTCAGAGTAGGACAGGGCTGAGGGAGGGTTCCTGATATTGGCTGAGTGAAGTTTGCCTCTGCTGTCATGAGGAAGAACAGGAAGAAAAAATCAGTGCTGCTTTTTCTTTGAATTAAAGTGCACATTGGAAGAAAGCTCTAAAAGAGATTTGGTCCTGGCACTTGGTCCTTTGACAGACTGGGGAAGGAAGCCAGCCCTCATGTTGGATTAAGAAGATATGCTGACATCCTCACCTGCAAAGCCGAGCTGAGTTTTTGTTTTCTTTAGGAACAGGGACCCAGAAGTGTCCACTGGCACTGGAGCTGTGTTATGGAGCTGCAGTCTGAGGAAACTTAGAGAAATGGCAGCAGGACTGAAACTGACACCAGTCCAGAAGGCGGCAGTGGCAGAGGCAATCACCCTTAAGGTTTTTCAGCACTTGTCTCACTTGCTCTTTAATATGTACTAGAGATAGTACAAGGACTTTTCCTCCAGTGTTCCTGGAAAAAAAAGCAGTATTAATGTCTCAAATTCAGATTACATTGTCACCACTCAAAAGTACATCTTTGTTAGTCTTGCTGTCTGTGTTTGGGAAAGCAGAGATGTACAGAGTTAAGTGCAACAGAAACATAGCTGAATTGTTATGAAAACATGCACTTCTTGAAGAGCAGTGGGAGCAACTCCTTAAACCCACTTTACTTATAGAAGTTTCTTCTCAAACAGATGAAAAGAATTTCATCAGCACTCTCCCAAGCTGTGTTTCTACCAGGGGAGCCGGAGAGATTCCCACCTCTTGGCTTCAAATATACCACTTAGCACCATCCCAGTATGGTCACTGAAGTCAGGTGAAGACCCAAATATACACACCTGTCCTGGAAAGTTAGGCATGGGAGGGAGTTGCAGCATTTTTCAGGAGGTCACATAATCATGGTGACTGGGAATCAAGACATGCTCTAGTCCTGTGTGGGTTATGTCCATGGACTATAGTCACAGATGCTCAAAAACTGAAGGCATGGTTATTTTGTAGAGTCCACTTACACAAGTGAGGAGAAAATAGTACCGAGGAGAGTTGCTTTATGGTTGCAGAGGCAGCCCTAAAGAATGCTTTTTGACACACCTGATGTTGCTTTCATAAAATATTCAAAGAAGCACATGAATAGTAAGCTGTCACCAAAGCAAGAAGCAACACTGTCAGTGAAAAGAGACATATGCCAGATTTACTCATAGCAGCAGAAGCTGCAAGACGGTTGTCTCATCAGAATTGATCTGGAAGTGAAGTCTTTGTTTCAGTATGTTCTATGTATTTGTTTGGGGTTTGCTTCCTATTTGTAGTCTTGTTTTGCCCCAAATTGGATACAATAAAATAGGTTAATTATTCATATCTGAATTGTGTTTCATAACGAGTATGGCTTTCTGGGAACAGGACACCTGTGTGTACATTAGTTTCCCTTAGAGAATAACAAGCATATAAATAGGGCAGGTGATCGTACTTACCCTTTATCTCCTCTGAGGTTTGCCTTACAATTATCACATATTTGCATGCATGTGGCTACAGCGGTGCAAAGGCCGGAAAAAGGTCTGTAACACCACCTGCTGCACTTGTGAAGAGGAATATCCTTCAGCAGATGTTAGTCAGGACCATTGTAGATAACACAGATTTGTTAGAGATATTCATGCTGCTGACAGAGATGCCGCTTCTCTCATCAAAACAAAAACCACAGAAAAGCACAGAAATCCAAAAATTTAATGTTGGCAGGAGAGTGCAAGCCAGTGTTTGTCCGAGCAGGGAACTTTCACTGGGAAAGGGAGAAAAAAAAGAGAGCCCTTGACTGGGTGAAGTTATGGCAAGAAGATTGGCTCCTGTGGCCCTTCAGTGCCAGGGACAGTCATGCACTGAAATGCAGAGGGTTCCTGCAGGGTGTGTAGCAAGTCCTGTCCCTGACATCTTTGTGTTGCCTCCTGAGCTTTTCTGCTTGTTCTGAACCAGTTTGCGTCCCAGCAGAAAAGCCAGAAGGAAATAAAGAACAGAATTCAATTCCCTGTATGTATAAGGGAGCAGGGCTGGATTCTGCATAAGAAATAGGGAGGATCTGAAATCAGTCATGACACAAAGTAGCTTTTGTGTGATATAACCAGCACATCTGCGACTGCTAAGACAGCGCTTCAGCTGTCTTAAAACTGCCTGCTGGGGACTAAATGCTGACTTTTGTCAAAAGACCAAATGCTAAATAAGAAAAATCAACATGTCAGAAAAAATACCCTCTGGAAATGAGGGTATGGCAAGACAAAATACCAGAAAGAGGCAGTCTTGTCTAAGTCAAAGTGGAAGTAATGCAAGGGTGTGAGTGGCAAGTGTTAGTCATCGGTATTTCGGTGCTCCTGCCGCACGCCCCGGCAGATGCCGGCTGTGTGCTTGGGCCAGAGGCAGCTGTGTCGGGCAGGCGCTGGGCAGTGCACAGTCCCAGCCGCAGCTGTGGAGGGGCTTGAACTTTCTGGGCAAACAAACACTGAACTTTCTTCCAAAGAGTTTCGCTTGGGAGTAGAGCAACTTTGGAGTATGTGTCATCCCAACAGTGTGGAGGAGCTAACTTCTCATATGTTTTCTGCATGCTCTGGATTTGGTAGAAGACTTCAGACCAAAGCCTCAAAACCTCAGTTAAGAGTGAACATTCCTGGAGTCCTAGCTGGTACTGACTAAATGTCTGTTGAATGACACAATGCCAAGCAAAACAGTTTATACGATATATTTTATATATATATTTACATTATTATAGATGTTATAAATATCTCAAGGGTGGATGTCAAGAGGATGGGTCCAGACTCTTTTCAGTGGTCCCCAACAAAGGGCAACGGGCACAGACTGAAGCACAGGAGGTTCCATCTAAACATGAGGAGAAATTTCTTTACTTTGAGGGTGCCAGAGCACTGGAACAGGCTGCCCAGAGAGGCTGTGGAGTTTCCTTCTCTGGAGACATTCAAAACCTGCCTGGATGCATTCCTGTGTGATCTACTCTAGGTGAACCTGCTTTAGCAGGTGGGTTGGACTAGATGATCTCCAGAGGTTCCTTCCAATGCCAACCATTCTGTGATTCTGTGATATTATGCCCTTGGAAGGAGATTTGCTGCTTTATGCCACTGTGAGACTTTAATTTTGTATCAGTTTAAGTCTCTGAGAGGTTTTTAACTAGCAGAAACCTGGAGTACTACACTGTTTGACTGGATTCTCACTTGTCAGTTCTGAGAACAGCTGCTAATCTTTTCCTGGGTTATGATTTATGTATTAATAGAGGCCAAAAAAGACCAGGTAACTAGAATTCATGTACCCTCCAGTTAAGACTGTACACTCAGTGAAGTCCAAATAAATAAGTCTTGCCAGGTTGAAGGTACTCTTTCTTTCCCTGCTGCAGTATTTGTGTATGACAAAGCTCAAGCTTCTACAGCCCCTGCAGTTTCTAAAGCACCTTGACCATTTAAGTCCCTAGACTTGCTACAAGTAGCCCCTCTGTGAGGAGTGCTGAAGACAAGCATAGCGGCAGTGGAGATGCTTTCTATTTCTGTTCTTCCTAGACATCATCCAGATAATAAAATCCATTTATCACCACCTGATAGTGTGGACAAATCAGTCCTCTCCTCTCCTCTCCTCTCCTCTCCTCTCCTCTCCTCTCCTCTCCTCTCCTCTCCTCTCCTCTCCTCTCCTCTCCTCTCCTCTCCTCTCCTCTCCTCTCCTCTCCTCTCCTCTCCTCTCCCTCTTCTCTCCCTCTTCTCTCTCCTCTCCTTTTTCCCCCTCTTCCTATTTTTTTCCATCATATAATGGGTTTAGAAGGAAGTAACAAACATCTCTGTCCAAATGTGGGCTTGCCACTGAAGGAAGGGGGTCTGTTGCTCAATGGACTCTCGGTTGTATGACACAGCCTTTCTTCTCTCAAACTGCAGGTGGGCTAGTTTTGTGTTTCCAGGATAAGCATGCAGCACACTGGGCAGAATAGAAAAATATTGCTCTTTGATAGTAGGTTATTAAGTAACAGCCTGGCTTCTTGGTGGTGCTAGCAAGCAATAGCAGCCCATTTCCACTGCAGTTCATCAGATCTTCTTTCAGTTCATGGAAAATCATATTTAAACCTTATTGCTGGGCCTCCAGCTCTTCCATGCATGCATAGCTTTCTGGTAGTTTGATATTGTTGAGGCTAGTGAAACACATTACCAAAAATATATTTTGAAGAAACAATGACAGACAAGATTTTGGCAGATTTTCAGTATGAACAGCACTGACTCCAACCTTTTCTAGTCCCCTCCTCAAGATGATGTTCTTAAAATGTGATTCAAGGAAATGGAGTCCTAAACACGGGTTTATATAAGTTTCTATCATTATCTGGTCCTAATCCATAAAATCCTGAAATATTTATCTATTACAGTTGTACAAATCATAGCAAATCTAAGTCAAACACCCTGGGACCTGTTGCTGTTTTCACCTCATGTCAGTGTTATTAAGGAAAAAGCTAAGAGAATAGTTACACCAAATGAGAAGTTAAAAAAGTCACAGAGAATAAGCATGCCCATCTGTCTTTCGTTAGTGCGCTATGACTCACACAGATGTCTGGAGATCATCCCATTTCCTTCCTGTCCTGGAAAAGAGGTTTTCACAGTTAGAATGTAGTCACCTCGGTTTAGACTTCATTTTTATTTCTGTGAAGGAAATTCATTCTAGAGAAAATAACATGGATGTGAGCTTCTATTTACTTAAGGAAGAAAGCAGAGTATTCTTCTAGATTTTACGTTTTTTCTGTAGGTTGCTTCTGTACTGCTTCCAAAATCATTCAGGAGTACTAAGATAGCATAATGCCTACTGTTCCTCATAGTCTGTGTCTTCACCGCCTGAAGGTAGGATGGATAAGAAGCACATTTCAAGGCCTTACAATAAAACTTCCCACAAAACACTCGTGGGTATAAGAAGTAGAAGGGATAGAGAAGGGGTATGTTGGTAGGCTTGGAGCTTTTAGCCTGGTGGGAAGGTCAGGGGATATGTTCCTGCTGTTTGGCCTGTTTCTGTGTTTTGCATGAAGTAGTCACTACGTAAAACGCAGAATGTCTCCTGGGGCCAGTGTTTACGCCTCTTCATGGAGCTGGCCTGCCCTACAATAGAAACCTGTGTATTCAGATCACCAGTATGCCAGAAATATAAATAAATCTGTTGTAAAAGTGGAGGGAACAGCTAAATTACAGTGATTCTACAGCTGTTTTTGCATGGAAAAAGAAATATTTGTAAAAAGGACTGGTAATGATTATTAATAATTAGTAATTATTAATAATTATTATTATTGGTTATTATTAATTATTTTTGGTTAACAAAGAAAATTTCACTTCCTACATAGACATAAACATTGAAGAACTATTTAATAGTATGGTAGAGTGTCAGAGACAAACATTTGGCTTTTAGCTGTGCGTTAAGAAGTACAGTGTGTTCCCAGGACGCAAGAGAAAGCATTCCATAAATATTTACTACGAATGTATTGTTAACACTTGATTAATGTGAATGGACAAGGGACAAACATTGGTTCCTCTGTTTAATGTTGTGGTCCTTGTTCATTTATGCTGCTTTGTTTTCTCAGGAAAAAAGGACACACACAGAGTTTAAGCAGTTTCGAGCAACGAAGGTATCCTTGCAGCTAGAAGAACAGATTGTTGGTTGGTTGGTTGGTTGGTTGTTTTTGGGGTTTTTTTGTTTTTGTTTTTTTTCAGTAAAATGATAACATGTGAATAGTCTCACTAGATGAGTGGCAAATTAGGTAGATGTCATTGTGTAAGACATTCCATGGGGATATATTGAATGTGTCAAATTAAACAACCTACCATTTAACAGATGATGGTTTTCAAAAAGATTACTGCATTCACATTGCTGGCTTACTATTGGAAGAGCTAGATGAAGCTGATGCAGTTCCAGATGCTAAATATGGAAAGTTTATTGGAAGGCTCAACAAATGTAGCATTTAGAGCCACAGACTTGCTGCTGAGGGACCAGCTAAGTGGGTTTTGTATACTTTTGATGTTGAAGCACTGCAATGCACAGCGTAATACATCAAGGAAATGTTAGTCTTGATGTCTGAGATACATATTCATTTGCAAATACTCAGTCCATAATCTAAGGACTATTTCCTTTAGCCACAGGCACATTTTCTTTATGGCCAACTTCAATTAGCGTTCAAGTTTACATAGCAAGGAAATAAGTAATATTCATGTAAGCAGCTGTGCTAAACAGTTTGAGTAGCTTTTCAGATAAAGAGAACTGCTAGTGAAAATGCTGAAAGACATTTGGTTTCAGGTTGTGACATTTCCTTCTCTGTGTTACTTAGCAGAACCTGAGAATTTGAAATAGTGTCCTTGGTTTTGAATGGGAAAAGGGGTAAGATGAATTTATCAAAGATCAACAAATGCAAAATGTTCTTCACAGCTTCCTGACTACTGCTCACCCCTCCCTGCAAGCCATTCATTCCTGAGGCTTGTGGTTCTGGCAGAGAAATTCTTCATTAACATATCCTTGACTCTCAGCTGTTTTACAAATAGAAAGCATCTACCTACGAGACAGGTTTTGTGATAGCCTAGGATTTCTATAAAAAGAGGGTGGAAACAACTTCAATTGATGTATTATATTCTCTCAAAGTATCATCTTGGCATTTAGTATGATACCTATGGATTCTGAACTCCAAATTTTTTGTAATTGGACCTACTATTCTCTCTCCTGCAGGTTTTCTTTGCTGGGCAGTCAGTATATTGAACATACTGTAACATCTTTTAATAAAACAAAATTTTTTAATTGTATATGAATAAGACTTCCTTTCTACTGTCCCCCACAAGTACATTACAAACTCAAATGTGCTTCACAGAAGTATTTGCATTCAAAACAATTTCCATGATATTATCTTCCTGGTAAAATACACACAATCTGATCAACAAAAGGCAAGTGGGCTACTCTTCCTTGTTCTACAGTGCTCAGAGCAGAAAGAAAATGCTGGAAAGAGTCACCCTACAACTAGTGGTACGTGGTGGACTAGCAGTTGTATTTTCATTAGAGTGCTGAAGCCAGTGGCTCCAGCAAGTTATTAGACACCATGAAGGAGACATTTTGGAGAACAGCGAGGTATGATTACTTACTTTAAATGCAAGTTGTACTGTATGATTTACCTTTTCCATAGAGCAGATAGTGCAATGGAATCAACTGTTGTCTTAAGTGTGTTTCAGGTTCACAACACTCAGGCTCCACAGGTGATCTGCTCAAGTCATGTTGACACATGGCTGCTTGGGAAAGTGGTGAGTTAAAGCATATGCTGGTGTCCTAAGAGTCTTCTGTAATACTGTGCCTCTCACAGAACCACAGAGACGCATCACCACTGTGGAAGTGGGAGGTAGAGGGCTTTCATACAAAGGCTTATTTCTCAGATCTCCCTGCTTCCTTGGTGGAAACATGATACATGAGATGTGCATAATGAATGAATTGCTTTTGAGAGAATTCTGAGACTGGCACATTCAAACTTTTCATATTTGTCACTAACTTGAAACAATTAATGAAATGCCATCTTCATACTGGCTCACATTATCTTCCTGACACAGGCATTTAAAAGAAATTCCAGTTGTGGTTTTTATTATACCCAAGCCATTATTCACGTAGACAAGATAAGGGGGTCATCTCTGTGTGTTTGTGTGTGAGAGTGTGTGTGCGTGCACTCATGCACAGGGGAAAGTGTTTGGGAAATGTCTGGAACATAGCAACAGAAAACAATAGGTTCCTTTAGTGTTTATAATATGAACCCCTTTAAAATTATAACAAAATGTTTGACATTGCAAACACAGAATCACTGAAGAGTTGAGGTTGGAAGGCATCTGGTGAAATCACCTAGTCCACCCCCCTCTGCTGAAGTAGTCTTAGCCAGGCTGCTCAGGAACAGCCTTATTCTGATCATCAAATATGTATTAGATTACAAAAAAACCCCATGGTAGTGGCTTAAAATCATAAGATCTTTCTAAGTGTATTTTTTGTCTTATTGTATTCTGTAGTTAACATTCACGGTTCCTGTTTTCAGCTGTTTCTCTGAAACCATGGAAATAAAGAATTGTAATTCACAAAAATGTTAGATTGTGCCTTAATCACATTATTCCAAAAGCTGAAGTTTAAGACAAAAAATGTATACAGATTTTTGAATTATGTAAACAATATGTCACATTGATTCTAGACTCGATGCAAAGCTGCATGGAGTAGAATTAACAGCCAGCCCTTGAGCAGAGCAGTGGTTATAAATGAACTACTGAGACTGCAGAGAGAATGAATCTCATAACAAAGAATTTCCTCAGGCTTTGCTCAACGGAGTGATGAAAACTAACAACTACTTCTAGGAAGAAGCCACAGCCAATCTCAGCCACTATCATGACTTTTTAGAGGGAGGGTCACTCCACTTGTTGTTGATATGGTTTGACTGCTAAAGAAATGGCACAGGAGTGAAGAATGTTGACGAATTACTTTGAAATCTCAAAATGTTGATAATTATTCTTTGCTTCCCTCTTCTGGAAGCTTCAAGTTCTTGATTATGCCATCAGCATTCCAGCACATAACTTTCAGTGATTCATACCCACCTCCAGTTTGTCATAATTGTAATTTTTCCCCCATGTGTATGTATACCACACCCTGACGTTTCTTGCTTACTTTTAAAAATAACATCTGTCCCTACTCATTTAAGTACTCCATAAAGATCCTTGAGACAGGAGACTTTTTCCTTCTCATGTGAGTAATATGGCAGGCATGATGCATCTAGGTTTTCGAAAGGATGCAAATGTGTTGGTCTCTTAGAATTAAATGAACAGATAAAAGCCCCATAATTGACTTCCCACCCGGCCCCCTCAAAGATCTGCCAGTGGGCTTGGCCTTAACTGCAGGGGTCAGTAGAGATAATTTTTATAGAGGTTTGTTCCTCTGACTTTTCTACAAACATAACTTGTCATATCTGAGAAGGACAGCATAGTTTTAGAAGTTCCTTTGGTTATTGTGAATTCCTTCATCTCACATAGTATTGCCAACTGCCAGCGGGCACCAACGAAGGCTCCTAGTAGGCTATACCAGGTGTTATTGACTTTGAGAAAGGCTTTTTATGCTTTACTAAAGTAAACCTGATCTAGCTTTGCAAGATTACCTAGAGGAGGTATTTCACTAAGAACTTGTTTACTTCTGTTAGGTTATTTCCTACTTGTATTTATTGGTAGATACGGGACATCTTATTCGCAGCTAGGAGTTTCCTCTTTTTTAAGACCTGAATTTCTGTGTTTTCTTCTGTCTTCAGTGAAGCTTTTTTTCAAACAGAACTCCTCTAGATTCATGCTGCTCTGATTCATTGTTCCACAATACTGAGAAGAGAGGTGTGTAAGTGAAAGTTCTGCAAATATTCTTGCTTTGCCTGTAGCTGTGTTACAGGACCAGGGCACCACCGAGTGTTCTGTTTGCACTGGTACTTGCAGCCCTCCCATCTGTGACTGTACTGGAGAGCTACATAACCTTAAGAGGCCTCCTAGGCTGAGTACCAGAACACATGAGGCAGAAGTGTGTACTTCAGATCAATATGGGTCTAGTGGCCACCAAGTAGTTAATATTTAATGGTGCCCAGGATGGCTGAGATTAATTTGGATTTGATTTTTGAGTGTTTGGTTTTGATATATAAATGTTTGTTCAAAAGTTTATTTATTTTTTTTTTCCCTGAAAATGATCATATTAAAGCCAGTCGATAAAATCTGAACTTAAGAACTAGAAGTTGATTAGCTGCTAGAAAGTGGATATTGATCAAAAGACACAGCTGTGTCAAAGTTGAGTGAACAGGGGAAAGTCAGAAGTTATAATCAATAAGCACTAGTGAACAGACAGGAACCTTCAATTTTAATAGTCATATTTTACAATAAAATTTGTAATCTGCCACATGGAATTAAAAGAATACCTCCCAGTGTTTCTGAAGGTGCCAAGATACTTAAAATCAGAAGAGCAGGGTATTAGGAAAAAAAAAAAAAAGTCTTTGGACTTTCTGGCTTTAAGGAAGCAAACACACTTCTGTGTTGACTGATACCTTCTCTCAGATCCTTTTCCGTTTTTCATTACCAGGAAGGTGGCTTGTGTGACCTAATTCCTGCAGTGGGTTCTTCACTTTTCCTGTTAAGAACACTAATCCAATAGAGGTCAATCTTGAGGAAGGTTTCTGAAGCCACACGGAAAGGAGAAAGGAAGCTGAGCAAAGCTCCTCTTCTTCACCTCTCCATTACAGGGCACCTCCCATTGTGTCTCCTCTGGGCTGTGCTCTTGCCCTGTTTCTCTATTCAACACCACCTGAGTTTTCCAAAGTTTCATCTTCTTTCCACCTGACTGGAAGAAACAATCAAACTGGATGCAGGAGCCTGAGAGAAAGAAGATCAGTGAGCTGCTTGTGTCCATTTCTCTCATCAGACATCTTGCAGTAGATGTAGTGCACATTTTGAACTCGTCTTGCCTTTTATAGACATAAAAACTGTTAGAGATCTTGGTACTAAAACATAAAAATCTGGTCTGCAAACTGCAGCCATTCAGGAGCTGACCCACAAGCACAGAATCATAGAATCATTTCAGTTGGACCCTCAGGATCATAGAATCTAACCACAACCTAACCTAACTCTAGCACTAAACCATGTCCCCAAGAACCTCGTCTAAATGCCTTTTAAATCCCTCCAGGGATGGTGACTCCACCCCTTCCCTGGGCAGCCTGTTCCAATGCCTGACAACCCTTTCCATGAATAATTTTTTCCTAATATCCAATCTAAACCTCCCCTGGCACAACTTGAGGCCATTTCCTCTTGTGCTATCACTTGCTACTTGGGAGAAGAGACCAACACCTTCCATGCTACAACCTCCTTTCAGATCTCTGCTGTAGCAGAGAGAAGACAGTCAGCTATGGCCCAACACTCTGCCCCAAGCTAAGCCACCCCACATGAGGAGCCATCTGCACAACAGCCAGTCACTGATCACCCTATTAGGCAAACGCAAGAGACTGTACTGGGTCTTTGGTAGAGAAGGAAGATGCCTCAGGCCACATGAGGTCTTGAAGGGCTCCCAGATTTGTGGTCACACTGTGTACTCTGAACTCTATAACCTGAAGAGATCACCATTAGCATTGTCATAATTAAATGGATATTAATAAAATGTGTGGCAAAAAGCATTATAGACGTGAATTTTGCTTGTAAGCTGCAGCTATGGAAAATGTACACGTGACCTGCTCAGTGACCCTGGAGCATGCTGAAGTTATCAGGAAGCCACAGCTGGTGATGTTAGATTTCCAAACGGTAAACATCCTTAAAAATGTTGAAGATAACAGAGACATTCTGCTGGAGAAAAAAAGCAGCCAGCCATTCAGAGGTCACATAACTTGACCATCTACAGAGTAGTTTGTAACAACCTGAATAGGCAGAGCCTGAGTATTTAAGACTGGGATGAAAATCAGTAGTTATGCACGCATGCTTTTTTCAGCGCTGGGCATGAAGAAATGTTCACTTGTTATCTCATATTACTATATACATAAGTGTTATACGATCATTAGGGGAAACAAATGACCCATGCTTGTGTCTCACCAAGTATCCTCCCCGAGGCTTTTTTTGAGTTAGCTAAAACTGCCTGTCCTGTCTAAAATCAAAGAAACCTCTATTTACAGCCAAATAATTTTTCCTTGAGTTGAAGACATAAACAGGCCTCAAAATTAGGTGATTACTTCATTGTCTTTGCATTTGTCACCACTGGTGATTGTAGGGTCTACACCATAAAGAATTAATTACGGTTTGTATGTGTAGTGAGGATGTATTGAAAAATAATCATGATTACTTTTCTTCTTTTTTTTTTTTTTTTTACAGAAAGTTATTACACTCCACAGCCCTGAAGGGAAAAACATAGCAAGGGAAAAACTGTTAACAAGTCTTTACACAAATCACTTTAGTGGCCTGTTAGGTAAGGCTTTGGAAGAGTGATGGAGGGAGGAAATAACAGTTACAATTTTGTACAGAAAAATCTTGTTATGAGAGAACTCTGGAACAAGATAATGATATTGTTCTTTGTTTCTTAAATGCAAAAGTTATGGCTTTCCTAGCATGCATCACAAAGCCAGCACTTAATAAGACATGCAGTTTCACCTCAGCTGCAGCATAGAACCTATAATAAGGGACTATCAGAGCTAGCTGAGATGTCACGTTAACACTAATCCTAACTCCTTGGAGAACAAGTAAAGAGCAAAAGGACACACAGTCAGAGTTCTGCACAAGCACTGTAATGAATGCATATTGCCAAGGGCAGCATTGTTGGGGTTTTTTTGTTTGTTTGTTGTTTGTTTGTTTGTTTGTTTAGTTTAGTTTAGTTTTATAAGAGCTTTTCTTATAGTATCCAGCTATAGCAGAGATGTAGTGAGACTGAGCTTAACAGAGGTGAATGCCTCTATTGGTTAGGGAAACAAGAGATCTGCTCTACTAATATTTGTTATGGATGGACTCGACTTACAGATATACAAATTCTTCTTTATTCAGCATTTGAATCTAGCCTTATAATTTAATCAAATTTATAAGCAAACCTTGGTTCCAGGTAGCTGTTAGTATTTGACAGCCTTGCAAGTTTTTGGGTATCTGGACTGTAAGGAAATTGCTGCAGCAACAGATCTTGTTGACAAAGATAGGGAGTGATCAAGTGATCTCTTTGGGGAACTGGAGTTGCAAGGAATAGGTCTATGAAGAAGCGAAGAACAGCAAATGTCTTTTGCTGATAGCGTTTCTCTTCTTCCCCCCACCCCAGTTTTTGAAACACCAGCAACATTAGCTTCCCATTATCATGTTGTTGAATCTTCCTTTTCATTAATTCCTGGCTCATCTTCTTCTGAATCATGCCAAAATTTAATCCAGTGTGAAATTTTATGATGAAATTGCAAAGTAGAAACTTAGCAGGGGAAGCTGACATCAGCACACAAAACAGTGTATACAGTCCTGTTCGTCTTTTCAGGGACACTTTCGAGTGTAGTTGCCCTGATCCAGCTTTATGCATGGAAGATTAAATGAAAAATTTCACAGCAGAAAAACCCATAATTCAGCCTCTGCTTTCCAAACTGTAACTGACTTGATGCCAAAGACCCACAGTTCTTTCTTCTAAAATCAGCTTTCTCAATTTTACAAATCCCACCTGCTTCTGAATGGAGTAATGGTGAATTTTAAAAAATAGTTCTAGTTCTAGCAGAAGAAAGTGTATCTAGGCCACTGCAAATAATGTAATTTACTACTCAAAGTGTCATCATAGCTAATTGTCTGCTATGTCTATCAGGAGTGTTTCCTTCTCCCTCCCTTCTCTGTCTTTAGCTAAGAATATACAGTGATTCCTGCTCCTAACTGGTCTCACCGTTTATAATGCA
The DNA here is from genome assembly GCF_036013475.1 of Columba livia. Taxonomy (NCBI): domain Eukaryota; kingdom Metazoa; phylum Chordata; class Aves; order Columbiformes; family Columbidae; genus Columba; species Columba livia. The sequence goes on from NC_088602.1 coordinate 117,007,181, forward strand.
TATGTAAAATACCTCCCTTTTCTAGAGTATTCCTTTGGGCTACCAATGAGTTGGACAGACTGGCAGATTTTTTAAGAACATTTTGAAATAAAATTTCCAGAAATACAGCCCTGCCAACTCTCCCACCTTCCTGTATCCTCATTATTTTCTTATTCTTTTGTAGCTACTGATAGCTCAGGGTAGTGTTTTACACAGAGAAACTGAGGCATAGAAATGCTACAAGATATTAGATGAAATCAGGGAGAGACGCAGGAACTGAAGTAGAAGGGCATTCCTGGACTTCAAGAATATGCCAGGAAAGCAAAGGAAGTGTAAGCCAAGAAAAGGAAAATGAAAAACGCTTTCTACCAGAAATGGAGCGCTTTTCATATTGGCTTTTTAATACGCTGGAAACTTGAGAAGAAAAAGCGCTGGTGATCTCTCTCTTCTCTGACTTTCACCAGTCAAAGGATGCTGAACCAAGATTTCTACCCTGTACTGCACAACTTACCAGTGTGCAGAAGGTTATCCTTTCATGCTAACACTCTCATTGCCATCTTTTAAGTTGTGGGTTTTTTTGTTTTGTTTTGTTTTCAGGGGGGTTTTGTTTTACTGGTTGGATGTTTTGTTGTTGTTTTGTTTGTTTGTTTTTTACTTCATATGGAATGATTGGAGTTCCTTGTCTTCAGAAAAGAGAGCCCCCACACCCGCTGCAGATGCAGAGTGCAGGCTTCTGTATCGCTCTATCTCTGATTGTCCATCTTACCCAGAGAAATTTTAAATAAGCTCTAGCAAAAGAGGTTGAGAGAACCTCATATGAGTATATCTCACTGGCCAGGATGCACTCCTGGGACATGAGTGTTGTGAGGAGGACATTTGAATTTCAGTTCTCTGTAGATCAAGTAACTCCAGGAAGAAAGGGCATTACCATACACTTATTCTTCACATTTGAAAGGCACCAAAAGCCTTTCTAGCTAAAGAAAAAAAAAAAAAAATCTGCAGATTCCATTTAAAGTTAGGAACTTGCCTGCATTTCCCCACAGAAAAAAGCTTATTTTATGTTTGTACTTTGAACATTGGCATCTGTGGCACCACAAAGTACCTTATTCTCTCTGAAGCTCATTGGGAAAGCATAGGCAGCACTGAGCATTATGCAAAGTTCTCTGTGTGAATATTTCCCTCTCTACAGTTCAATACAGCCACTTGTAAGAATATCTAATAAGGGTAATGCTTTGCATGCCATTAGTCAGCAAAAGCAATAGAAGAAATGGTGTGTCTTGTATGCCTTAGAAGTATGAAAAGTCTTCATTCACTGAAATTAATACTGACAGAGCAACAAAAGACGGTGCACAGCTCTTTCAGTGCAAAGCCATGAGCATCTTTCTAACAGGAAAATGATCACTCTTGGATTTGCAGGATAAACACAGCTGACAAACTAAGGAAAAACCAGTCCACTGTTTCAGAAAGTCCAGCCTGAAACCTCTGCCAACTGTTTTTTGAGAGCACCTTACATAAGCAATTCAAAGAATAGGTCTTGGGTTTCAGCTGCAATTTGCAAGAAGCAGATTATTAATATGCACTTACAAATGTTGATGATAAAATAATTACAGGCATACACAATTTAAGATTCTGTGGAAATACTTTTTAAAAACCAGCACTGAAAGTGATACTTCAGTGACTACGTTGACTCCACTAGAGCACAAAACAGGTATTATATGAAGAATGAGTTACTTTCTACCACATATTTACAGATACTTGTTCTTACAGCTAGCACAGAGAGAACAAGTCTCCAAACTAATAATCAGACTGCGATCATGAAGGTCCTCAACTCTTCCGTGCCATGCTGTCTTAGGTTCTATCACACTGATGATAGCTATTTATCTTAGATCTCAGCTCTTCTAGACACAGTCTATATTATTTGCCTCTCAAGAGACAGTAGTCAGGCTTTCTGAAAGTGATGAAAATGAAAAAAAATGCTGACAAATGGAAATACAGGAGCTGGAACATCCATTATTTAACTATATTTCAATTTTTTAAACATATCACTGCGCTAGTCTTTGCTTTCAGTGGCGTGGTCTTGAGAGCCTGTTTACTGACTTGAACAGCTGAGGGCCAACCTTTATGTCTGGGAGGGATTCTAGAATTACAGTATTGTTTGTGTGGGTTTTTTTTTCCATTTGTTTGATTTCAAGGGCCTTGCTTGTATAACTCCGTGTACCTTTAACCTTATTGTCTTTTGTTTTCCTCCTTCTTCCCCATTTTGACAAATGCTTTTGATGATTCCTAGTGGCTCCTGTTGTCAGGAGCTGCTAGCGAAAATGTGTTTAAAAGATATTCAGCAATTCCTTGAGAGACTTGACCTTGCCGGATGCAAACAACTATGAAAAATCCATCCCAGAATAGCCCACAATAGCCTGCAGTCCTCTGGGCGACGTGGACTTCTGGTCAGAGGGCAAGGAGTGAGGCACCTCACCATCAGCAGTGTGATTGCAGACACGTGGGTCAGCTCTCCAGAGAACTAGAGGTCCTGCCCAGGCCTTGAGACAGGATTGTTTTCCTGTTTTGGGTGAAATTCCCATGCTGTGTTGACAGTGAATTGAACTCCAAAAAAAAGAATCTTATGTCCCCCTTTCACACTTTCACAGTGGGATTCTCCTTCTAACACCTTTTCTTTGCAAGAATATGTCTAACAATTGTCACACAGTCATTGCTTTCTGTTCTGTTGTGCGCCTTTCTAGCCCCCAGAATCCCATTGGGTGAAGCTATTTGCAAATAAGAATTTGTTTAGATTTTTCCTAGAAACGGTAGGCTTTGTTTCCTTCATTTTCTTCTCAATTACTGTGTCCTATCTTGCACAAAAGATAGAGCAGCCGTTGTTCAGTTTTCTGTTTACAGAACCTGCTAATGACAATAAGCCTAGAAACTCTAGATTTCTGGAGATCTTGCTGTTTGCACAACACATCTGGCTACATACATTTACTCATGAGCAAGATGTATTTTATGAGCTGTGAAGGCACCTTGCAGATGACACTTTTCTGAGCGAAGGTTTTGGGGAACAGTAATGAGTGTCCCGTAACCAGCACCGCACCTCTGCAGCCCACCTGTTCCCCCACTGCCGGCGTACATGGGCACGTCCTTGGGCACCTGGAGGTGCAGCCAAGCCTGCATGAGGATGCACTTGCAGTCCCAAGTGTAGTCCTCAAGGTTATGCTCACAATTCAGGCTGAAGAGAAAAATACACATCCTGTTTTAATCCCCTAAACTGGAACTTTGTTGGTTTGGCATGATGCCGGAGAATTAGGCATTCAGAGGATGACAGAAAAATGAAGGAGAGGGGATTCATAGAAATATAACACTTCTGCACTGGGAAGAAGAAAACTCCTGGGGCTGGTGAAGTGTCAGAAACAAGAAATGAAGCATCCCTCTCTATTAATATTATCTTTACAGAAGAAAGTAAGACACAATATAGTGGCAGAAAACTTAGTGAGTTGCTTTCCCTCCAGCTTGTGGGATTGCAGCAGCAAAAACAGCTCAGCAATAAATGTTGCAGTTATGCCAGCTGCAAGATTCCATTCAGAGGGGATCATCTGTAAATAAGCAAAGATTAAAAAAAAAAGGAGTGATCAGTGATCATGTGATGATGAGCAAAGATTATTCCAAACTGACTGTGAAAGCAGAACTTTCCAACCTAGTTTGGTGTACAGAGCACTGGGAATACTATTTTCTTTTCCTTGTTTTTATCTCTTACTGCTGCCAAAGAAGGAAATCGTAATTTTGTCCTCATTTTACAACTTCGGAATAATTGGTTAGTAAAACGCTTAAAGCTAAGTTGGGAGAAGATTTACTGCCGTGTTTTTACTTGTATCCTTACAGAGTGCCATCTAGAGGTAACTCATTAAAACCTCATCAAAGGTTGAAAGCTTTGTCTCCTTAAAATAAAACCAGAAAATGCTTCCCCTGTATCATGCTCTAACATCATGCTACAGATACTGAACATACTGTTTGGAGTACCTAGTGTGGCATTAAAACTATAGAAAAAGTTTGGTAAGAGAATACTATAGGATAGAAAGGAACTGGGTTCGATAAATAATTCACTGACCTCCACAGACTACCTGGTGTTTATAGTCAAGTCCTCTTGTGCCCTCCAACTGATTGACATTCAGAAGTCAACTTACTGTGCAGCTTTTGTTGCTTTTGTTTATTGGCTTGAGCATGAGAAAAAATACGAACTTTAAAATCCAAACTCATAAATGTGGTGATTAAGTTGATTGAGACAATTAGTTTTTCTTTGTTTTTTGAATAGGACAAAAAGGAAAACTACGTTTATTACAAACATGTGAGGACATTAGCAACCATATTTACCTATATTTTTGTTCTATTTAGTTGGCCTATTTTCATCCCCCGTTCTAAGTTTACTTATTCTTAATCAATGGATATTTAGAGTAATATGATCAACCTCATAATTACACTTCTGCCTAACATTTCCTCTACTTGGCTTAAGGAAGCCTGTTTTTTCTCCTGTCTTTCTGGAAATTATGAGGGGCAATCAAATAAATTCTGAAGATCTTGAGGCAGGTAATTAATTATGCTGAGAAACTCTGATGATGCTTGAATTTCTATCATTATTTAATTTCCTAAAAGAAACTTGCTAAAGAAAAAATTCCTTCTTTTTTTTTTTTTTATTTTTTTAAAAATTATTTTAGCCAGACTCCTAAAATTCTTTTAAGTTTGAAGAAGCATCCAGAAGGGCCTGTGTTCTTAGGGCGAACTTTCCCCAGGCTTCAGGCATTAAGCCACATACAGGTAAGTTCCCTTTCCCTTGCAGGAAGTAGCATTTGTTCCTTCCACCATCCCTCTCTTGCCTGTTCCTTTGTCACCTCTTTTTGGCCTAACAGAGTAAAACAACTGTATCTTATAAATGCTTGTCTTATAAGGCGTTTCATAAGAAGGTTTGTTCAAGTCTAATATCATTGCTGTATCCCCTCTAGCATATACAGTTCCTGTGTTTTTGGATAAGGAATAGTCTTTAAACTCCATATAGCTCCTAATCTAGTCACAGTTTGGTCTATGGCTCGGGCTCCTAGGTTCTGTTAAAGATACATATCTAAAAAACTTCATCCTGCTCATGTGTCTGATGTCATCATTGCATCATTTTATTCAGTTCATTTCCTGGAGAGAGCTGCAACAGACTGGTGCTATGTTACATCAACCTATGACAGAAGAAGCTGTGTTAATTTTTCCTTGAGCTGTACAGTGTTTTTTCTTTACAATGTTGATTTAATAATTTACAAATACTGATATTTACAAGTACCAATGGAAAGAAAAACTGTGTTGGGAAATGTATCAATGTCATTCTATCGTTCAGCCGTCCCTCTCACGTATTCCTAGCACTCCCTCTACAAGCAATCTCAGCTCTCTAAATCGCATAATTTCAACAAGAGGGTAACAGTCAGTTCCTCATTTTTATAAGCATGACTTATAAAAGGGAGGGAGGAAGGAAATAAATTATAATTACAGGTAACACAATAAGAAAAATGATATAGACTTGTGGTACTGGGAAGAAAATGAGTTGGTAGAAATTGTGTAAATGGTCAACAAATATTTAACATGTTCCTGCTCTGTCTAAAGCTTTTCACGTTACGGAACTGGAAAACTCAGAGAGTTAATGATGCCAGTGGGTCAAACTCCTCCCACTTTCAACTCCTTCCAAGTCAGTGTCAATATGCATTGATTTTTATAGGTCTAATTCTCAGGCAGTGGCAGGTAACACATGCTCTGGTTTTGTGCATACCTAGGTACATATAATCTTTACTTAAATATACATGTTACTCAAGCCTGGAAATGGTAAAGGATATTAGTTTTATTTAAAACCAAATACTAATGTGTGAAGTTGTGCTCTGATTTATTTTTTTCCTCAGTAGTTAGCCCTCTAATGCAAGCTTTCCTTCCTCCCGTTTCCTGATTTTAGTAGACAGAGGTGGTGTTATTTAGCAAGTAGCATTGTCTGCTCTACTCCATACTAAACTGACAAATGTAGAATAGCAAAAATAGCCAAAAATTGCAATGATAACACAGCCATTTCCTACCTTTTTAAAGAACTGTACAAATGTGAATAAATAATCCATAATAGCATATGATTATCTTTTACAGTATCTACATTATAAGAGAAATAAAAGCATAAAGAGCTTTAGAAAGGTAACAATGAGTTTTGCAGTGCTTTTTATTTTGTTGTTCAAAGTATATTATACCATACAGAACAGAATTAATATATATGAAAGTATATAAAAAAGAAGGGAAGCTTAATTTTACATGCTGGATAGAGCTGAAATCATTATCTAATATTGTTGTTAATATTCTCTAATTGTTGCCTGGCCAACAACCTTTTTTGCTTTGTGCTTCTTTTGTCTTGGAAGCATTCAAGCTCTGATGCACCTGTGTACAATTGCAGGACACTTCTCATTCAGCTGGCACTCAATCGCAATAAAGCAGTGTTTCAATCTGAATTATCTTTTAGGGAAGAATACTGCATGTTCGTAAGCCTTCCTCTTCCTGAAGTATTTTAATTTAAAATACCAAGATGGGAAATTGTATTAACCAAACACCACTCCACCTGCCAGTGGGTGCTTTAAGTGGAAATCAAGTGATATGAAGAACCTGAACTGGGGCAAATACCATCCTGAGCGAGAGACTGGTACACAGGAATCCTGTCCCTTTCTAATTAGCTCTAGCAGTCACTGTGCCCATGCTTCAATTAGCACTTTGCAATTGTATTTTCATTCTAACCCTATTTCTGATCTTATATAATGCTGCAAGTTGGCTAAACTTTTTTCCTCCTGTCAGAAGGGAGTTACTAGCAGGGAGCTAGAACAGCCCCACCAGACTTCCCTGGCAGCTGCTGTGCCTGCTCTGTGAAAATGTGTGTTTCACCCTTCAGCTAGATCTAATTTAGAAATCTTTAAGCTCTTAATGATTTCCTATAGTTTGGCCTAATTGAATCTAAGTGTTTTTGCATTCAAACTAGAATACCCAGCTGGGCTGAAGCTGAAAACCTGTGACCCTGAAATACAGTCCCAGAAACATAAGCCCTCCTCCGTGTTGACAGTTGTCATCTACTGCAAAGCTACAGCCATCTTCTGTTTCAATTTAGTGCTCAAATTGCAAAAACAGTTTGGTTAAGACCAAAGTCTTCTGCAGATCTGAATTACCTCCAACATGTGCAGCAGCTGCTCCGTGCAGTGAAGCCACTGCATCCCAGGGGACTCTCCTGGACCACAAGGGAGGCTCTGCTGCAGGAGCTGCTTGCACCCTATCATGTCCCTGCTGCGAGGGAAAGGAGCTCTTCTGCCACTGGGGAATGTGCCCAAAGTTGGGAGCTGGGTTCTGAAGTGCTCCCTTCACTCTGTGATGTGAGACACTCTGTATGACTGGTCAACAGGTCAAAAGATCTACCTCCAGCTGGTACCTCAAGCCATGGAATGGGAAGGAAACTGCTTCTGGGAGCTGTGCCTGATGAGTCTGGGGAATGAGACTCAAGAGTCAACTGGGTGAGCGCTCTGCAGAGGGAGAGACATGACAGCAGACTCAGTCAAAGGTCCCTGGGATCCTCTGTCCAGGTCTTCCAGCGATGTCTGCTGTTGGCTTTTCTCTAAATCTATTAAAGCCACTAGAGAAATCCCAATAGTTTCCCTAAGAAATTCTCACCTTACAGGGTTCTCTAATAGAGGAACATATACCATCCGGGATCTATTAATTCTCAGTCTTTCCCCACCCCAGATTCTGCTGTTCTTTTCAATGTTCAGACAGCAACATGAAATATTTGCATCATGTCTCTATTCAGAAGCCTCTTCTAAGAACAATGTACAACTGCTGCACAGTGCAGCATCTGTTCCTGATCTATTAAGAATCACACCAGTAACATTAGTATTACTATCAAGCAAAGCTACAGAATGTGAAACCATGATCTTATCCCCAAGCTAAGAATGATACTAATGACAGTATGAATAATATCTAATAATAATCTAGCTACTAAAATTATATCCCTACAAAACTAGACAGACTTGTTTCTTTTATTTTAGAGACTAAGTCTAATTTAAGAGCACTTCTGATGCATCTAGGAGGTTGGAAGAGTTCAGGTGATTGCTATCATATATTTAAAGTAAATCAGACTGTTAGGCTCTAATATTCACATTTCACAATTTCTGGCTTACTAAATTGTACTCCCAAAGTAAATATTGTTGCACTGCAGGAAATTATACGTAAAAGAAGAGCTAAGGAAAGCTATTCCATCACTTCTATTTTCATCAAAGTGAAAAATGCATTCTTGCAAACATCTTATTGGGCTCAATCCTATGCTCCATTAGCAGGAAAATTTTCCATTGAAGTCAGAGCAGATCTTGCTTTCATAAGAGAATTTTGTATTCTGTAGCAAAACCTCATCTTGCTATCAGTGAAGTCAGTGGGAGACATGCTTCTGAAGGTAATGGAAATAAAATGGGACCTTCTGTGGTGTTTCATAATGTGCTACATCGGTGAGAAAAGAACCATTGATTTCAAGAATCATAGGGGTTCTCATCAACGAGCAGATTTGCTTCTGGTAAAGACATATATGGGGGTAGGCTTGAAATCTAACAAACTTCAAAGTAACCTGCACTGCAACATGGAAAGAATGTTAGACCTTATGCGTTTAAATAACCCCCACAAGGACAAATCACCTGATTCATTCAAGGACTTTAGTGTTCCAGTTAATGTCAATAGGCATTCAATATAGCACCTCAAATTGCTGATTTTGAAATTTACTTATATTTTTAATAAAACTTCCTTTGTCTTGCCCAGAAAGGTCCTAGAAACTAATGAAACCTTTTGTTCAACCAGTCAGCAATATTCTTCTCGACTTTTAATTTGGCAGGGAGCAAGAGAATCTTCAGGATTATCCAAAATGATGTCATCTTTGACTGTGTTATGTTTGCTTTTTCCTACTTTGAACTCTTTCATACGTGCTAAGCAAAGCTCATAGGTAACATTATGAAATATATTATAAGTCTATTTTGGCAGTTAGAGACAGCAAATAGCTCCAAACACACCTCTTCAGTCCTCATGGGATGGTACGTGAAACTATCTTTCCCCTTCTATCACGTACAAAACCCCTTGGAGCTCTCCCTAGAGATGTTCACCATGCACAATTACAGAGGAGTGGAGTACAGATCTCACCAACTCTTCAGCATATTTCAAACTTACACTATTGTCTCTGGACTTAAGCCAGGGAAATAATTCAACTTCTCACAGCAGACAATTTTTGTCTTCGGTACACTAGATGCTGCCCAGATAATTAAAAAGATCAGCTTACAAAACTCTTGGCTTAAAAAAAATAATAGATTAATTAACAGAAGTGTGTTATAGGAATGTTACTTTTAATCAGTTTAATCACAAAATTCTTCCAATTCTAAGTTTATGCAAAACAGAATATTCATCTGAGCAGATACATAATTCCAGATGTCCACCTTTTCCGTAACAAATTGGCAGAACAATCTACCAGTTGTTCATAATTTGTTGCAGACATTCCCAAATGCTTATAGAATTTATTATAAGATTGAGTTTTATAAGATCAATACAAAAGTAATGTTCACAATTTCTTCTTCAGTTTAGAGTGTCACTTTTTTATAAAGGTTCAACTTTCATGAATTTTGAATTCATGATAATTCATGAGCTGAATAGCAAGATTAAGAATGCAACAGTAACAATTGCTTTCAGGGTTCCGCATAGTTTCTCCACAGTTTTCTTTTCCCCATGACTCCTTACTGCCAAGCACCCCTTTACTGCGTGACCCTGCGGTGGGGCACTCAGGTGACAGTCACACTGGGCTGGACATCGAGGACACATCTGGGCTCTTCACATTAAACACAGCCTGGGAATGTCACAAGGCATCGCTTACATTGTTAAATGTTTAAAAGGTTTCAAGGCACAGTTTTAGGCTGACTAGGCACCTGAAGAATTTGCAGACGTGTTTCAGGGGTCAGCACTGGCCACAGATGGGTCCAAATACAGCAGGTGCATGTAACCACCCTGCTCTCAGTGTCTGCAAGCTCAGTGCCAGCTGGATTCTCCAGGGAATATTCCTCCACACATTTCATTTAACAGCATAGGCAAAGCTTTAGGGACAGCAGTACAGCTAAACTAACTTTCATGTCAATTAACAGCAGATGAACAATCTATGTGAAGGGGAAAGAACAAGCTTAATATTTACAACTCAGATGACTTCCTGCTTGTGTTAATTTCCTCTTTCCTAAGTAACAGTTACAGCATTTACTGATCTTAGATCCTTGGTAGAACAAAAGCAGGTAAAAAGATCAGTGCACCTTAAACCATATTTTTTCTGAGATCCATTAATCTTTGAACAACCCCAAAAGACTGCTACCGCATAAATGATGCATAGACCAGGCAGCCCTACAGTACAGTGAAGAAAAGCCCTGAGGGAAGGAGGGGTTGGGGCAGGGAAAAAGAGAGAAGAAGGAAAATGCATTAAAAGCAAGGCAAACAACACCACACAAATCAGCTATGTTGAAGTATGAGCCATGGTAGGAATCACGTTAAATGACCTCTGCGTCATCTGCCACTTCTAATGTATGCTCTATGGGACTCTAGCCAGAGCACCGAATCAGGGATCCTACTGCAGTCAACCACACTGCCTTTCCCACAAAAACTTCTTTCCACCTTCCACTTGAGGGGAAACTGCAGAGAGGAGCCAGGATGAGAGCTCTCCTGGTCATCGGGAACTTGTGGGATAGGGCAAAGGGATCAACCTGACCACAGTCCCTCATGGACCTGCTGCCACTGCCAGTAGGATTCATGGGCCTGGGAAGTGGAGCAACTGAGAAGTAAATCTCAGGAAATTTTACTCACCAAGTCTTCTCTCCAGACATTTTGTGGCTTTTTCCCTCCTAAATAGAGACAGTTTTATCCCTTGGCTTCTCAGTTATAACCCATTGGAAGTCAGCCACCTGAAACGGTCATGCTGTTCTTCCAAGTGTATATGGCACTCTAGTGTGGGCACCAGCAGCGTGATTCATCAGGTCAGGGGTGCACATACACACCTGAACTATATGTCTAGACTCCATTTATCATTTACTGAAACAGATACTTCTACCAAGTGACTCAGCTCATGCTAAAGTTGCTCTCTGAAATGAATGGTACACCTGAAAGTGCCTATTTCCCTCCATTAATAGCAAAGAGAGTTCAGATGTGCTTCAGACATGGTAACAATGCTACAGATGCCTAAAGTTAATGAGGTGAAGCCCAGTCATTGTTGTTCTATATAAGGAATAAATGAATCCAGAAATTACAATATCACAGTCCAAGATGTGTTGTAGCTGAGTTAATACAATCAAATTTTTATTTCAAAAAGCATTGTATTTCCTACAGCATGTTTCAGTTTCCATTTAATCTAGTAAATTATGTCGAATTAAATACTAGCATTGGTAGTATCAGGTGTCTTTGTAGCCCTTTGCTTCCTCATAGCCTTTTGGTCTGAGAAGACTGAGCCAAAGAGCTGCTCCCAGCCTGAGGGAAGAAGGAATCCAAGCAGTGTTTTTTTGTGAGACTCCCACCCTCAAGTTTTTTCTTCACTACATTAAAAGCACAAGCACGGCTGTATCTGTCATTTTTAAGTTTTTTGCAGTACAGCATAAATTTACAGAGACACATGAAGAACACCTTTAGATCAAAGCCTTAATTAGCCACTTATCCATGGGTACAAACCAAAAGATTTAACAGGGATGTAAGAAACACCCTACTGGATGACCCCAATGATCCCTCCAGCCAGTACACTGACTCCAGCAGTGGCAGGAGGAAATATTATTTGGGGCAAGTATGTGAGCCTACTATTTTCTGCAGTCCATTCCCTCTCATACATCCCCACAATTAAGTAATTTCATTTGGTAGTTGGAATTTTTCCTAGAATGGCCTCTAACTTTTCTTCCATGCTGTGCAGGGATTTTATTGGAGTGGTTGTTTTCTTGTTGAATTGAGGCAGTTTACCAGGGCTTCTACTACAATATTTGTAACAATAGCAAGACAATAATATTACTGCTGCATGAGTCCTGGAATAGCAATATGGTATTTAAAACAACAGAAAAGTCTAGATATAATTCCCTTTACCTGACCTGCAGTCATTCACCACAACCTTGAACACAGAGCATCTGACTCAGCTGCTCTCTCTCTATACCAGGAGAAACTGCCTGCATGCTGATAGCATTTTCTCTCTATTTCCTTAGATATCTGTCAGCACTCACAGCCGTCTTTCTAGTCTAGCATCCTCCTTTGGCTTATATTTAGATTTCGAAGAGTAAATTGTTCTTAGTCTGCCAAGTATCGAAAAGGGTATACTCCCCAATAATCAGCATCCTCACTGCATTTTCAAGGATTTGTGTTGCTTTGCTTTCCCTGCCTGGCCCTGTTACATCTTCCATTTGATTTAATTCTCTGTGCTGAGGCAAAATAATACCTCATCAGTAAAGTGAGTATGATACGAAAAATATTACTCACAATTGCGTTGTTTGTTATAGGTTGCAAGTCTAATGGAGCTCTATATCACATTCCTCAGGTCTTAGATACTGAAGGATCTTGGTTGCTGTGAGGATCTCAGCTTTCACTGCAAAAGAGGGAATTTTTACCCCTTCTTGACACAAAGAAAAGCTTGAAAACATTATTTTGGAAAAAAAAAATAAAGAAAATTTGAATCAATTTAATATAAAAAGCTGGCTCATTATTTTTATGATTATACATCACTTAGGCAGGGGCAGGGAGGAGGAAAGAGACACTCATTTTTTCTGAATGTTTGCAGGTGGAAATAATGACTGTGGAAGTTCTGTCTTTGGGAATGCTTTGTCACCAGTGTCCTCATTGCAGTAAGAATACCATTCTCACATCAATTCATGTGAATAAGAGTAATCCTGATTTATTTTCTCTGCAGCTTTGGATCCTGGTCTTGCAAGGTGTATTCTGCACCCATGAAAAGTGCTGCAGTGGTATGTAGTAGTGGCATGCACATGTGAGATAATAGAGCTTGCAGCTAAACAAATCAAGTGCAAAAACTGGGAGACATTTAGTTTATCTATATTAAATGCACCTCTATAGAAACTGCAGTATGTTCAAACTCCATGGCATTAAAATAGAAGACAATGTCATATAGAACTCCTATTCTTAATTGTCCTTTAGTCCAAAAGTCAAAGGATGTACATTTCCCCACACCCTCCCTCCTGAAGACACACAAACATCAGCATAGATATAAAAACAGGGATTTTACTGGAAAATCTGAAAGGTTGATACCTTCCTTTTGGTCCCATTAGGTGGAGCTCTCAGATAAGAAGAAATGGATGATAAAACCAGCCAGCAGGCACCCTTAGGAATTATTAGTACTGCACTACAGAGGCATTTTTCCCTGCTGAGAGCTCTCTCCTCTTGATAGAATTCAACTAGAAAGCTTATTACATAGATTTTCATTAGCTTCACACATTATTGAGATTAAGCTGCAAACTTTGGAGATAGCTGAATGCTACATCATTGGGGTCGACATAAATAACCGGACTGACAGAAAAACAGTTATGGAAATAGAGAAGCAGAGCAGGTAAAGAATTTAAGAGCAATACATAAAAATCAGAACATTTCAGCAAGTGCTTGACCTCACTTCCATTAATGATAAAAGTCCACTGACATTAATCATAGAATCATAGAATCATTTAGGTTGGAAAAGACCTTTAAGATCATCAAGTCCAACTGTAAACCTAACACTGCCAAGTCACCCGCTAAACCATATCCCTAAGTGCCCCACCTACACATCTAATGGTGCAGGATTCAGATGAAAAGCTGGTCATGCAGACACAAAAATGTAATGAAAGCAAAATGGCAAAATATCTGTAAGCTGACTTTCTGCTGATTTCAGGTTCTAGTTTCCTCTCGTTCGGATTTCTTACTTAACTCATACGTTCTTAAAAAGCATTGGGGTAGCTCTCCCAATTCCTACACAAGGGGAAGGATGAAGCTAACCCTTGTGTGAAGTACTGTACAAGCAAAGGGCAGAATGATAGGTGCATATTCTCAAGGGTATTAGCTCTTACACCAGTTGTTCATCATGAGCAGTAACTGAGCAATGTCAGTATTTTTACCAAATAAATGGCTGTGGATGGCAGGATGGGAAGGAGGAAAGTGATGTAATATAGGCAATTATCAGAATAAACAGAAATTAGGAGAGATTGTCCAGATACATATAGAAGGAAAGAGTCTGAACTGGTTCCTCTACACCTTATCTAAGTGAAATTATTGATTTAATTCTTTCACTTCAACTGTGATTAAAGCCCATTAGTTTTATCTTTTATGACAGTTTTTGCAATTGATCATTTCAATAAAGCTTAGCCTATCTCCTAGATTCATCCTTGATACAAAAATGTGACAATTTCAGAACCACTGAGATATGATGCTGGAAGACAGTTTTTATTTTGTCTTTGAATATCGTCTGTCTACTTCCATTTTTAGCAATGAAACCTTTTTCAGAGACTTGAACAGTCTGAAAGTCTGTTCCATTTTCAGGCTATTTAAAATGTGTACTCTTTTGTGCCCAAAGTAAACACCATTTGCACCTTGTGCTAAAATAAATAATATGCAGTGCCTGTGAGACATGAGAACTAGCAGCTTTGTTTCTGCGTTGAAATCCGCTGGCCTCGTAATTTGACAGGCTTTAATTTTCCACATAACTCTAGATTTGCTTCACCAAAATAAAACCAAAATGCCTCCTACTAGTACGGACTGCTGCAATGTAATAAGAGTGTCTCTCCCCAACACTGAGGGTTTCTCCCTCACTTCCATATCCATCTACTCTGCACATTTCCCCAGAGGAATGTTTTATGATCAGGACGAGCTTTTCATTTTTCCAAAGGCAACTGTCCCCAACCTGCCACTGACATAAGAAAGGTGCCACAGGTAGGAATCTGACCTTTCCTTCTTGACACTGACACCACAGACCAGGACTGGTCTGGTCATACTGGGCAACACGCACTGGTGCCAGTGGCTGCAGCTCTAGCTTCCATCACCCTTTTCAGATGCAGTGGGCATAAAAAGCCAAGATTCAGGAGTGTATCTAATTTTTAACTGCTCCTCACCTGTCTTCAGGATGGCCTTAATGACTACAGCATGCATATGAAGTTTTCAAGTTCTCTGTCAGTCTGTTCCTCTTTCAGATGATAATATATACGTATGGTATGGATATGCTCCATTCTCTGTCATATATGGCTACTCATTGCCTCTGCTGTACTTACCCTGAGACCCCTAACTCTAACGGAGGGAGTTATTATTATTATCCCTATTTTACACCTACAGGGTAAGTGACTTCTTTAGCACTGCCTAGGGAGCTTGTGGCAAAGTAGGAAATGAAACCCGATCCTGGTGTATCCTAGCTCCGTCCATTGAACTTCAAGGTGACATTACACAACTAGATGAGTGTAGGTCTGATTTAAGCTTCAAGAGAGAGAATGAAGGTTATGGCAGTCTTACCCTGTTTGCCTTGATATCTGAGAGAAGCAAGCAGGAGAAGGGCCAAGATGGTGGAGAGCTGGGGCACTTGGTGCCACATGGTGTGCCTCTGAGAAAGTCTTGTAGGCAGAGAAGATCACTGCTGAGATTGATCTAGCTAGGCACCACAGAAGCATCATGCCAATTATCCCAGCGTGAAACAAAAAGCTCTCTCCCAATATGAAATTTCTCCGTCAAAATCCTGTTTATAGGAGATGAGTGCCTTTCACTGGAAATTTATCCAGCAGAAAATTCTCAACTACCCACTACATGCCCCCCTAACTTCCCTCCAGCTTCCCAGTGTCCATGCCTCTGAATGGGCGAAAACATTCTCTTATCCATGATTCAGTATTTCGCTAAAGTACAGTGTGGTTAAAAGACAGAAAATCAATCTTAACTGCTGAGATTTCCATAAAGTTCAATTAAAAGTGTCAAGCTATTGTGACTAGCTTTGTCGAAATGTGGGTGACAAGCTCTGCTGTGCAGCAAAACGTGCTTGTCTCACAAAATGCTGGAGAGAATGGCAGGATGCTGCTTCTCAGGAGGCTGCAAGCATGTCAACCCGGCTGTAGCTCCTCAGCTTGCGTCTGGCCCAGGCACCCCGAGCTGATCCGCCTCTTGGACAGGGAGACCCTGAGAAGACAGTCCGCGCAGGTGCTCATAGCTCAGAAGGAAAACAGGGTGATCTTGATACAAAAAATTATAGCATTCACACAGCCAAAATCCCAATCTGTTACTGACCCTGCTGCACCACTCTTTTTCTTTCATTCACCTGATTCAGACATGGTGCTTTGAAGAGAACATATACACTTCTCTTGACTTCTTTGTCTATCCTTTTGGAAAAGTGCTCAGCTCTTTCACTGTGTATCCCAACATGGTTTCTTTTTCAATATCTGTTTCAGAAAACACACCCCTACTGCAGCACAGTGCAGCCTATAGCAATGAAGAGGAATGATAACAAGATCCTTAAAGACAGATCAGGCATTCTAACTGCTATACTTGGGTCAAGCTTGAATCTGAAGGGCTTCTAGATATTATGAAAAAATATTTTCTCCTGGTGTCACAATCAGTTATAGGATGTTAGAAATTTGTGCTAGCAATTAAATGGAAATAAATTAAATTAGCTGAATTCACTATGGTTCTTAAAACCAAACTTCAATTTGTTCTGAGTAAATGCAGTCTGCTGTTTAGTAATAGTCTCCTCCTATTAAGCATCATTAAGACCTCATCCTGACAGGGGCTGTGCGACTGCTATTAAATGTAGGTGCTTTGTGAGGACCGTGAGATGCCATGATAAACAAAGCATCTCAATCAAGTTACGTGCTTCACCCAGGAGTGACCTGTGCAAAACCTGGTAATCCTGCACATTTGTTTAAACAAGTGGTTCTGTCATGACCAGCCCTGACCTACTTTCCCCAGTGCCGTATTTGTTGCACACACATTTCAGCTTTCCTCTGACTACACTTCAAACACAGATTGCCTTTTGCTATTTGTTAGCAAAATGCTCAAAACAGTGGGTGCCCTGATGAGGGACCACTAACACCACTCCGCTACAAAGAGCAGAAAGTGCAACATATCGCCTGCTCCTTGAGTGAGCTTGGGATTCATTTCCCTTAGCTGGCCAGTTTGACTTTTTATTGCGCAGAAACAAAGGAGCAAGTCAAACATACACATGCACCTCTTGCAAAATTAAGAATTCTGTAGAAGAAAATATAAATGCAGTTAAAGGGTAACAGCATTTACCAGTCATCATGTCTAACCTCTTTTTACTATTAGCAAGAGATAGATGGAAGACAAAACTAGTTCACTCCCTGCAGAATACATCTCTCTTCATCTTTTAAATAGACCCACAATAGAGCCTTCTGTTGTTTGTATCGATCTCTTTCACATTACAGGAGCTATCATTTGGGGTTTTTTTTCAGGACATCTTCCTGCTCTTTAAATGACAGCTTGATTGTTGGAGCAAATCTCCATCACAGCAAAACTGTTTATCTAGTAGTATGGGTGAGCAGGGCTATTAGAGGTCCTGTTGTGTGGCCACTGGCTAGAGAAAATTATTTTAAGCTGAATGGAGTCTGTTTTGATGTCCAATATCCAAACCTTCACCTCAGAAATGGTTCTCTAACAGTGCACGCAAGAACAGAAAGCACCCACCCCGACTCTTCCACTGAACTCCTCGGTCCAATGTCAAACAATTCCTAAAGGTTTTGCAAATAGCTCGCCTCTAGTTTTGGTTCCCAGTAGAGATTCTTCATTCCAAACATCTGATATAAAAAGACATTTTATACTTCAGTGCAAACATAAAATCCATAACCCGGAGTATTGGTAGAATGCTTGTGTAGGAGTGTGTAGGATGAGTTAAGCTGGGAAGGGAAGGGGTGAGGTCTAATTAAGTGACTTAGTTCTCCCTGCACTAAAGGACAAAAGACTGGTTAGCATATCTGAAAAAAGCCGAATAGAAAAATCTTTATTTATAGACTTTTCCACCACTGTACCAGGTAGGAAGGAGAAGACATGAAAGTAATTCTCTTGAAATCTGATGGAAACACAGCTGAGCCATATTAACTACCTCTTTGTATGAACATGTGCCTCACATAAGCTGTCCTCTGATCCAAAAGACAAATATCAAAAGTGTTGATGGACAATTAGGTCAGAGATACCTCCTTTGCCCCTCATTTTCCTTTACTCACTTGCTGAGTTTATTCTATGTTTTCAAACTCCTATAGATAAAAACTGAAGAACAAAAGTGTAGCTGGGGTTTGCGCAAGTGGCAATTTGAAGAGTACCTTCATTCTCTAAACAGCTTGACTTTTCTCGTCAGGGAAGCATATCTGTCAAACCACATGTTCCTCCTCCCTGAGATCCAATAACAGGTGGCTGAAATCTGAAAAGGACTGGTATTCAAGAACATGCAGTATTTAGCAAAGTTACATTCACAACAATGCAGCAATGCAACTGTATCCATTTTCTATTATTTCTGGGCAGCAGAGTTAAGTAAATCACCCAAACCAAACCTGGATAGCGAAATCAGTGATACAGGCAGGAGTGGGACTGAAATGTCCTGAGTCTCAACCCCAGCACGTAACCACAGGGCCACATAACTTGCTTTCATGGTCTGCTAGTAACGCCATGAGCCGCTCTTGCAGACAATGGCATCAAGCCATCAGCAAGGTACAGGATGAAATTTAGCCTGGGAAAATGAGTGAACCTGGCCCCTGTGGCCAGGTCATGCTAGTTCCTGACCAGCCAGCCACATGAACCTTCTTCCCTTTTTTCCTGGGATGGAGTGTCAAGTTTGGATCAGGAGCAGCACAAGAGCAGCCCCAGCAGCAAATGTGTGTGGGAATAGCACAAACGCCGCCCCAGATTAATTGCCTGTGCCATAAGCCAGATGCCCTGCCAGATGCCATGGGGGCCTCTCAGGAAAACCAAAGGCAAACAGAATTGGCCATCGTCTCGTCATGTCCCGTGGAAAGGTAGGAGGGCTGGTGTCCCCCCAGAGTCTGGGGAAGTAGAGCTACCTGACTTTCTGTCCTGATTTGAGGCTTTGATTTTATAAAGATCCATTCTTACAGCCTTGAGTTGTTATAGTTGTTTTTTTCTTGCCTTTTATTTTCCCCAAACACTAACCTGGAAAGTGGAACTCCAGCACCCCAGGAGGGTATTACTGATGTGATGCAGCATGACAACATGTAACTACTGTCTCTTTCCTGCTTTTCTACTCTCGAGTATTCTATAAAGATAATATTTTTCCAAAATTGTGTTGTGCCAAGGATTCATTTAATCTGTACTTTACTGTGGCAAATAAGCTCTTTTTTCCCCTAGAAATGACCATTACTTGATAGCTCTCCTTGCTGTGAATCTTGCCAATCTGTAAAGTTTTACACTGTTAAGTTGCATCTTCTGAATAATGCAGGTGGATTATGAACTCTCATATTTTGAGTTTTCTCATGGCTTTGGGTAATCCAAATAGCTGACCAGAGGCAGGTCCATTAATTAACATCACTGATAACTCAGAGCTTGTTTTCTGTCTCCCTCTTTTGAGAGAGAGATTTGTTTTGTTTGTGTGATTGCTCTTCATGCCATGTGTTCACATCTGCCCAGGTTTTTATGCTGTGTCTATCATTGTGAAACATGAGATGACTGATAACTCTCTTCTAATTCATAGAACAGATACTGTCTCGGCAGCAGCACATTTTGGCCTGAAAAGCAGTATTTGAGGCCTGACATGTAATCTATGGGTTTGTCTAAACTAATTAGTGCCACTTGCATCAGTGTTCTTATGATATAGAAATACACCCACTCAGAAAATCACTAGGGCCACAGAGTCAGCTGCCAGGCAGTCATTCCATCAACTCGTGTTTACTTCTGCACTGGAAATGATTTGAAAGATGCTCTAGAGGTGGAAGGCTCTCAAACACATCATCAGTCCCTTAAATGACATATTTTCCTATGGCTCTGTTCATAGTCAAGTACTCTTTTATTAGTTTAGGCTCTGATTTTCACTAATTTCATTCAACTTTCTTGAAAGTAGGTAAAATTCTGGTTTGGTTGATGTCAGTGACAAAAATTCTACAGCAATAAATACTGAATATATCTATTTTTTAAGAAAACAGACTGAGAGTTGGGCTAAATTAATGTGCAGTGAGCACTGTGCAGCAGTGCCAGACAAATTGCCATACTCAAGCCTGCTTGTTGACAGTTGCCTTTAGTATTTCTAACATGTGTGGCCCTCTTTAATGCAGACACATTCCAAGAACAGTTGGCCGTGTGTATTCACTGGGCATCTTAGACATAGTTCTGACACTCGTTCTCCAAGGAATTGTTCTGTGAGTCTCAAAATCATTCTAATGAACCAGAATATGTCTCCTTACATTTTGTTGCATCTGCAATTGCTGTGAAACCATTGAAAACTGGGTATGCAATGAAAGATCATATTTAGAAGTGATCAGTGTGTCTGACTTTCTGGACTGCAATTGCCTCCAGCTAACAGCAGTGTAAATCACAAGCCTTCTCCTGACACCCCTGAAGTTTTAAGCAAAAGCAATTGCCCTAAAAAAGAAAGGCATTAGGCTAGTTGTATGGTTTCACTGGTAAAGGAATCAAAAAATGTTATTTATTTCAACCTGAACTCAGTAGTCTTCTTCCCGATCTGCCCCTGTCTTCACTGCAAGAGGGAAATACGTTGGGTTTGCACTGATGCTGCTCTCAGGTTTACGGTGAGAGAGGATTAGTAGTTACAGCTCCTCTGTTGGCACAAGTCTTATCCCACCACCACAGACCACTGGTTGCTCCCTTCCCAAACACCACAGCCCGCTCCTGGGGATTTGGTGGCTTCAGATGCCCTTCCAGACCAGGGATGTGCTGTGCGAGGGCAGGATTTTTCCCCACTAGTGGAATCTATGGTGACACAAACTGACAAAGACTGGGCAAATAAAACCAACCCTCCTTTTCCAGTAGGTTATAGTTGGTCTGAATAAACACTGTGGCAGGAGGACTGGACAGCCCAGAGGGAGCTGTGATAATTTCATAATGGCTAAGATTGCCTGTGAACTTAACAAGAAACAGTCCAACCTCCTTGTGGCATCTATGCCGCATAAGCATTTGGTACATTCGCATGGGATTTAATTTGGGCGTTTAAAGCTGCCTGCATTAGCTTGTGATTGTGGGTCTTTACACCCATCTTTTGTGTGTGTTCTTCCTTGCAAATATGTATTTGCTGCAGCATATTTTCAAAGGGAATTGAGAAAGAGAAAACGAAAAGCCACATGTATTAGTATTCCTGTTTAATTTAATATCAGCTTACGAGGTGGAAATTAAAATGATTTTTCTGTCACTGTTATCTCTCTTCACTTGGCAAAGATCGATTTCCTTCTTCTCCACTGCTTACTAATAAGACATCTGAAAACTAAGATGGTTTTTATGTTTACTTCCTTGTTTAAATCAGCTTTCTCAACTAAGGACAGCTTTGGCAATGTATTTGCTTTTTAACTTGTGATTTCTGTGTTGGCTCAGATTCCGCTAGTGACAGAACATCAAACATGGAGAGGCTATATATTTTTAATTACTCAGGGATGCCCTTGTGCATAAGTACATGCAAATTAAACAAGCAGAATTCAAAACCTGTCCAGAACAGATTGCACACGTTACACAATCAGTCACATCTTGGGCTCAGAAATGATGGTGCATTATTTTGCTTCTCATGCTGACAAGCAGGGAGGTATCAGCCATCAGTTGGTACCATGTCGTGCCAGTGCTAATGCTGTGTCTGACACTGCCAGCTTTGGTACCACTTTTTCGAGACGTGACAAGCCAAGGTAGTCAGATAGCAATGCATGAATGCTCGAGTGTGAAAGTCAGCTGAACAAGTAGTCTACATGGAATACACCTTCCTACAAAAGAAATACTAATGACTAGGAAGAGAATTAGAAAAAATACGTTTTTGACATCCCAAAGAATCTGATGTAAGCACCTAACCTGCCTCTAGAATACAGCATGCTTTTGAAATGGGAAGGACAAACTAATAAGCAAAGCTGCTTGGAGTCCAAGCTGCATTTTATGAACTTGGTACTTGTACCCCAGTATCATTACAGCTCCAGCCAAGGTGTAATTATTTCAAAAGACAAAAACCTTCAGTGAAAATGTTGCAGTGTAAGGCAGTCACACCAAAGGGAAAAGAAAGGAAATATGGTCATCTGCATACTGCAGATGAGGAACTGAAACTCTAGAGACAGAAGCAGCACAGTGAGGATCCCTGCAGAGCTGACCATTCTTCCTGCAAGAAAAAGCTGAGCTTTTTCAAAAAGTCAAGTAATGTGTTCTAGAACACATTCACCTGGGATATTATCTCATACCCTTTAGACATTTCACTGTGTCAGAAGTCTCCTTATTTAACAGCCTAGCATTTCTCTTTCATATTTTCTTTCCTTTGTCCTTTCTTAAATTCCCATGCTCACCATTATTAACATTTTTTCCTCAAAGGTGTTTATGCCTATATAGCATTATCTTACCTTCTTCCTCTCAAACTTGATTATCCTTTGTTTATCCAGTTTATATGTATTGAAGTTTTAATCTTTCCTTCTCTTTCTTGATAGAGTTGCTCTTGTCCTTCTCAGGGGGATGATGTCTGAAGGTTCATTTCAGCCCTGTCTTGCACGGTTTTATGACTTCCTTTAATGTTTCTGTATTTTTGGTGCAGTTGCACCTGAACAGAAATCCAGTGAGCTCCTTCTGTGAAGACACACCTGGCTCTGTCCCCACTAGAGATCCAAGGTGACAACTTCGTGCATTTCACCAGCACTGGTTCACACTGTATGAGCGGCCTGTCCCCCACCAGGTGGGCTCTTGCCAGCCACCTGCACGAGTGACCTGAGGCAAGGGGGTCTGCATCTCTGGTTGCCTCCCAGCACAGAGCTGGTCTTGGGGCATCTCATTCCTTGCCAGGGAACCCGGTTCTGCCCTGCAGTACTGGGTGGTAGGCAGGTGTCTGGACACATTGCAGAAGGTGAGTGCCAAGGCTGGTGTGCACATGTGATGCTGTATGGACATCCCTGGTGCTACAGGAATCTGAGGTGAGTTGAAGGCTGCACTGGTGCTGCTGTTAGGAGATGAGTATGCAAGCAATGGTCTTTCATCTGATTTCCATCTTCCCGTCCTATTTTTGTGCCATTTGTCCTGTGGCACCTTTGGTGCCTATACCAAAGGCCGCAGCAGGTTGTGACCCGTCCTAACCTGCCAGAATAACAAAAGCCTTTTAATGTCATCGGAGATGGGGAGGGATGACTTTTCCATTTAGGCAACAGGGACAAGCCCCAGTTCTCCTCCTCACCGCCGGCCCCCGCACCCGGTCGGTCTCCAGTGGGCAGTGAGCACGGAGGAGACGCCATGTACGGGCGGAGGGGGGTGGGCGAGGAAAGGAAATCCCTGTCCTTCCCACCACCCTGCAGTTACAACCACAGCACGCACCCGGGCGGCGGGGCTCCCCCGCGGCGGCGGCGGGGGGCGGGCGGGCGCGCAGGAGGCGGTGGCGGAGGAGGAGGGAGGTGGGGGCGAACGGCGGCGAAGGGAGGGAAAACCCCGGCTGGGCGGAACACGCCAGCCGGCGCGGTCCCAGTCGGCCGCGGCCGGGCTGCCCGCGCTGCCGGTGGCTCCTTCTGCCCCGGCACGGTCCCCCTGGGGCCGGGGGCAGCGGTACCCACTGCGTCCCACCCGCAACTTTCCCCGCCCCCGTGGATGGCTTTCGTCGGAGACCTGCAGGGCATCCGGGCGCTTGACACCTGTCTCCCATGGGCCGCCCCCGCGCCTAAGTTTGCGGGCGCCCGGCGCCCCCCCGCCGCCGCAGGGCGGGCTTGAAGCCGCGGCGGGGGCCGCGGTGCCCATGGCCGGGCGTCCCGCCGCGCCGAGGTGTCCGTGCGCGCCGCCCCGTCCCGCCCGCCGGGGAGCCGCCGCGCCCGCCGGAGCGCCGCAGCGGGGGCGCTGAGGGAGGCAGCCCCCGGCACACCGCCACCGGCTCGGCGCCAGCCGCCGTTGCCCACCGGGTTCCTGGCGGCGGCGGGGCCGCGGGATCCGTCCGCGCCCGCTGCCCCCGTGTAGTTGCCGAGTCGTCTGTCCTCGGCGGCGGCCCGCGGGTGACATGCAGTCCCTCATCTCTCCGGTGACCAAGGCTATCCTGGTGGCTTTGTTCATCTTCGCCATCCTGCTGATCCTCTACGTGATTCTGTGGTACATCTGCCGCGATGTGGATTGCGACCATGGGATCTGAGCCGCGCCGCGGGGCCAGGTCTTAGGGAGCCGGGATTCACCCCGCGGGGCCGGGAGCGGCAGCGGGAGCCCCGCCAGGCAGCAGCCGCCGCCACCGCGGCCGGAGCGGAGGAAGGGGAAGGAAAAAGAGGGGGAAAAAAAAAAGAAAAGAAAAAAAAAAGAGACAGAGGAAAAAGCCGAGCCGAAAGAGCCCGGAGGACAACTGCAATCAAGAAACCAACCTGAGCTTGACCTTCAGAGACCAGGGTGACCCGGTGAGTCTCCGCTCTACGCGGCGCGGGGGATGCGCGGGTGCGGCGGGGCTGCCTCCCTCTTGCCCCGCTCCCCTCTCATGCACACACACGCACACGGATGTGCCACACTCACCCCAAGCCGCGCACACACACGCAGACACACGCACAGCCCGGGCTATGTGCGTGCCCGAGTGCCTGCTGCACACATGCATGCGTGTCCCCAGGCGACAGTCAGGACCCGTCTTGCTGGCAGAGGGCAATTGTGCTTGTCCCTGTGTTCCCCTCGCTTTAAGTGCATCGAGGTGACAACGCGCAAAAGGCAGCGCGCCCGCGGGAGCCGCCGGAGCCGGGCGCGGGTGCGGGAGGGCGGCGGGGCGGCTGCCGCGCTGCCTTTGCGGCCCCACATTGGTATGCAGGCGGTGGCTGCGCCGCCGGGCAGACCGAAAAGGTGAGCCCGGGAGATGGGGGAAAGACAGCGCTTTATCAGCCCGGGGGCAAATCGGGGAAGTAACGGTAAAATGAAGGGGAAGATGTCGGGTAGCCGGCGGGCATCAGCGGGCAGACTTCGGGGAGGGGATGCGAAGTGGGATGAGTTTCTCCTTCCCAGGTGCAGGTTGGTGGAAAGAGGTGGGGGAGGTGACAGAAAAATGTGTATTGGAACTTCTACATGGCAGCGGTCCTTGTCTGGTCTCACCGATGCTGCGTTTCCTACATGCTACCCCCGCAAAAGGATTAACTCTTCGGGTTTAAACACATGCCCAAACCCGGCAGTGTCAAAAAAATGTTGATAAAAAAGTACGCAATTGATGAGAAGGGACGTGCCGAGCGTGCTGGGACACTACAGGGGACATATCCTGACCAGCTGTTTTCCCACCTGAAAGAATTTGTCATTGGCTATTTCTGCTCCTATCGTTTGTTTGTATTGAATACCGTGTGCTAAAGTGGAGAGACTGCAACACATTGTGTTTAAAGTGAAAAAAACCTACTCAAGGAAAAATGGTCCTAAACACTTGAGCTGTATATATTTCTGTCCTTGACAGACAAGCTGTCAGGAATAGGAGCAAACTCCAGCTGCGAGCATTATCCCTGGTGGGGATGTATTCGGATGCCACAGGGTGCAGGTGCGTGTACACAGTGAAGGATAAGACAAAAATCAAATTGGGGTTTAAAGAGGGGGAATGGGGACGTAGCCAAGTGTAAAGTGTGATTGGGTGATTCAAATGGATTTGACATTGAATGTTGGTGACCGAAAGCTCACCTTTGCAACAGGGGTCTGTGTTTGGAAAGAAACTGTTCGGAAGTCATTTCTCTTGCCATTTTGGTTTGCGCTTCTGTTCAAACTGTATTTCGAAGGGCTTTTGACCTCACTAGTTGATCAAACATGACATTACTGTTAACGCGCCCTACTAATGTGATTATAGCAGCAGTGACATCAATGTTTTCTTGCCCTGCAACTACAGTAGCCATGCATTTGTTTACTTCCCCCATGCACACTCTGAAATGTCTGTTACTCAACAGCTCTGAACAGCAAGGGAAGAAGGGAGGAGGAAGGAGGAGGAAGCTCTTAAAGGGATTTTAAAATGGCCATAGCTCTGTTTTCCTTAGGTGTTTAATTATGCAGAAATAAAATAACCTCCAAGTCCTCTTTTTTTTTTTTATTTTCAGTTTCACCAGTCACTACACTTGTTTTTACTGAAGTGCAGAAACCTCTTCACACTTTGACATGTCAGGTTCTGTCACATGTTTCCTTCCAAATTAACAGCAGTGTGCACCTTCTGCCCCTATCCCAGCTGGCAGGAGCTAACGGGTGATACGGTTATAGAGGCTTTGCCATTTAGTGTTAATTATTTCACAGTAAACCAGTATTTCAAACTGTTATTTATAGAACTGGATGGAACATGGCAAATTAAAATAGTTTTCATAAAACTTTAAATATTGACAGATAATGTGTGTGTGTGATTAAATGACTGGAGTGTAAGTGTGACCAAATGTGTTTTATAGTACCCGTCATAACTAATGTTAATGAACTTAATATTTGCAGAAACTGTGAAATAGTCCATTCGGTTATTGTCTGACCATTAATGTTTCCAGCTGGCTCATTATTATTTTAAGCATGTAGTTTCTAGGAGACAAGATCTAGAAAATATTTTTTTTTCTAACAATGTTTATTCTAAATAAAGCAAATATATATGTGTTTATATATAAATATGTATATGTGCATTTTTATAAACATGAATGGGTATTTTTCAGCCTAGCACAACTGAAAAATAAGCAGAGCAGTGATTAGCAATTTTGTATTTGATTTGTAGCCACAGATATGTTGCTTTGCATTGATACTATGCATGTTCATTATTGTGTATTAATAAGCGCAGAACCTTAAAGATAAAATGCACCTTTCCTATTGTTATGATGCATGATACCAGAGGATGAAATCCTGGCCTTGCTGGGGTCAGTGTGGAATTTTGCAGCTGATTTTAACAGAGACAGAAAAATATTGACGGATTTGCATGTGAATTTGAAACAGCATGATCTTACTGAAGTGAGGGAACTATTAAAGCAGTAAACAAGGGCAAATCAGTTACACTGGAGTGCCTATAAACCTTAGTTTTATATTGATTTACACGCTCAGAACTTTGGTGATGATTTTATTTCTATTTAGCGTTATTAGGTGCTCCTGCCCCAACTCAACAATTTGCACCAGCTTGCTCTCTCTTAATATTTGGTGATGTTTCAAAGGTGATACCTGAAATATCATTTGCGACTGAGGTACGGTATAAAAGCATCAGTTAGATATAGGTCACCTGTAAGGATGTTTTGCTGTAAGATGAGTTGTAACATCATGAGTAGTACCTTTATTCAAGCTGAAGACGACTCGTTATCAGGTTCCTACTTGAGCCAAAAGAAATCTTTATCATTCTGCAGAAATTGGTAAAGTTGTAGACTGAAAGTGCGTTATTAGTCCAAAAGCAATTTAAAAGGCTATTCAAGCATTGTGTAAAAGAACATTTCAAAGCTTTTACTTTTTGTGTGGTAAAGACTGTGAAGAAATTACCACTGCTTCACCAGCAGAAGTGTAATGAATTTTATGGATTAATTGCTACTGCAAGGCAGCATGCTGTAGCATGGTTCCAGAATCCCATCACATCTAACTTAAATGTGCAGTATGTTTCTGGATAAGTCATTCTTTACTCAATCTCTATTCAGGCAAATTCCCTGAATGTTTATTAAAATTTTCTGAAAGTGGCCTGCAAGTGTAGCTGGTCAATGAACATCACAGGTTTGCTTATTTTCTAGTTCCTCATAAAATGGGTTAATAAGAGTCAGTGTCTTCATGGTATGCCCCCTGTGCATGTTATACCATTTCCCTAAAACAGGCTTAAAATGAGCATTGCAGACCATTCCAGGGTAGCAGGGTCTCCGCGGAGACGGAAAGTTAGCCAAGGTCCAAGGACGGCCAGTGCTGCATCCTTGAGATGTCCTTGTGTCATACGAGCACTCAGCTGTGCTTTCTCTCCTCCAGGTGAGTGTAAAGTTGAGTAACCTTCAGAGTGCTGTTGGGCAGGATATGTATATCTGCCCTACACAGCTCCAGCCCCTTTCAGTGGAGGGCTCAATGTGGGAGCAATTTTCTACTGTTTTACGTGAGAGGTCAGACACGGCGATTTTGTCATAATTCCTCGTGACCTTAAAATCTGTGACCCTTTGATTATTAGTGATGTGACAAGCACTTGGTGTGATTTGTGTGTTTATAAACAGCTTGGAGGTGGGATTAATTGTATGATGTATGCCACGATTATAAGACGTGAAACTGGCAGGGCACTTTAAATGACAAATTTTGGGGCACTGTTAGGGAATACAGTGTCACCGTAACAGGCATATTAAACCTGCAGCATAAGAAGGCCATGTCTTCTTTCTTTGCTAGAATAGCGATCTTGTATTGGTAATGTTAATATGAACTCTGGTGTTGTCATGATGGAGTTGTAAAGGAGTGTTTGCCCTTCACAGAAAGAGCACACATGGGGTACATACGTACCGACAGGCACTGGCCTGGGGTGGTCCCTCCCTCCTTGCGGCACTGCGTCAGGGCTGGAACTGGACATTGAAATGCACAGAAAACTTCCACTGCTGTTTCTCAACAGATGAATTTTCCCCCAGTCTTTCTTTGATGCATAAGTGTTTTCTCCTTTCCCTCCTAAGCGGTAATCTTCTGAACTGTGGCTGTTCAGGGCATAACGCGGTTTGTAGACAAACTGCGCAAATTGATTTTCCTGAAGTGGGCTGACAAAATGATGAGTGTATTGGAAAGCAGCACACACTTGCTTATTTGTTGTTCTACATTAAGCTAGATTTTTCAAGTTAATATCCTTTAAAATATCATTTAAAAAAATGATCACGTTGCTTTTAATATGCATAGCCAATATGCTTCCTATAGTTGCACAGGAGCATCTGCTCTTGTTAGAGGCACTCTGAATGCTTTCAAAATTTTACCCAAATGAGAAAATTTAAGCTTCATCTTGGAGGGGCTCATAACATTGACTGCTGTTGAGAATTACATCCTCAGTTTGAATGTTTCGATGTACTGCTTTGGAATACTAAAGATTCTTACTGGCATTTTCACCAGTCACCATTAAATGAAATCATATGCAGAGGATACCAATAAGGTGACATTCAGGGTTTCTTTGTAGAACATATTATGAATGTGAATTATAATTGAAAGAAAGATGTGGAAAAAAATTGATTGTGACTGATTAAGAAAGAGAAAGGAATGGGAAAAGAAAGACGGAAGAATGTTTCATCAAGATGGAAGAAGAGAGACTCCAGAGTATGTAACTTTTTGAAAGCACAGATAATGTGGAGTAAAATGCTAAGCATACAGAACAAAAATTGCCACTTTCCTTTACAGAAAGTATATATATATGTATATATATATGCATATACATATATGTGTGTGCATATGTGCACATACATATGTACAATCTATGTGATTGAATTAGAAATCTGCATCTCTAGAATGAGCTGAGAATCTTTACATGGGTGATTTTATTCCTTTATCCTTGAAATCTGGCTCCATTATCGCCTAATATGCATTTACTCTAAAACCAGATATTATTGCAAATGTTTTCTCAAGGACTTTGTGATGAAATATGAGTGATATTGTACACTGAAATTATAAATGTATCATTCTTATAAAGAGAATGCTAATACTCTTTGAAAAAAAAATGAGTTCAGGTTTTATGGGCAGGAAGAAATACACTAATAACAAATAGATTTTGTGTCTTGTTTTTTCCACTGACCTCAAAGAGACAAAGCCCTCATGTACTAGGGAAAAAGCCTATTAGGTAATTAACTTATTATGACAAAAAATATATGTGAGAAAAGAGCATGTCAGAGAGCAGGTAGCAGAACTGTAGTATTTTGGCTAAAACCAGTAATAGCCAATGCCTTCTTACAGAAGTACAAATCTTTTATGTAATACATATTTTGTACTTATGTCTTTAAGTGCAAGGGAGGAAAGAAACCCCTGAAGTTATGAGTGCTGAAACTTACTCACAGTGAAACCGGCTACATGGTCATGATGCTTTTTGGGTATTGTGGTGCCTGAGAGAATGTCTGGGTTTGTGTGGAACAGGGGAATGTATGTGCCAAGGGCTGGGGGAAAAACAACAACAACAACAAAAAGGCTTTTGTATGAATAGCCTCTTCCATATTTGTTACATATCGGTGTAAACCTGGAGACATGAAGAAAGTTTTATTATATTTGCTATTCGGTATCCATTTAAGTGACGGGTTGCATGCACTGTGAACCCTATAAAATGAATACCAAACAAACAGATCATGATGTCTACAGCAAAAAATAAAAAAGACCTTCTTAAAGTTGAGGTATTCATGCAAAATATGTATGACATAGTTAGATAACTTGAAGGACATGTTTCTTATATAGCTCTTTCAATTAATTTGTTTCTGAATGTACTATCATCACCACTCTTGTGAGATATGTATATATAAATGTGCTTAAAACTAAGTTTACAATCCGTCTCTTTTCTAATTACTTGTTTTTATTTTCTACTGTAGTACCATTCTGACACACTTAATAGGGACTAAAACTAAATGGGATTTTAATGAAGCCTTGGTATTGGTGAAGATAAAAGGAAGACACTGTGAGCACACAGGAGATGTTTCTAGTGACTGACATAGCATAATTGAGCTGTAATGTGAGTTAAGAGCTAAGGAATATGCATTTATTCATTGATGCAATGAAGCAGAGAGATGGCACATTACTTCACCTATCAACCTCTGCCCTCAGGCCATTTCAGCCTCAGTATTCACCTCAGTTTGAGGATTCTGGCACAAAAGAATGTAGGATTTTCAGGAGTGTGAGCACTGCCAATCTGTGAGGTGAGAGGAAGGTTTTTTGGTAAGGTTTCTCTACAAGGGTATCTCAGAGTATTCCCTGTAAATTCGTAAGAGTCCTGTTAACACCTCATAGGGAACGAAAATGTGGCCTCAGGAAGCAAGTAGCAATAATGGTGATTGCATTTGATGCTACCAAGATTTGAAGAGAAATTTTATTCCAAGGTTCTTACTGCACTGCCCAGAGCATTTTAGATCTGCCGTTGACATTTTATGCATGGAGAAAGAAAGCTACAGGGGGATCCAGTGACTTTTTAAAGCCACCTAGCAGTTCATTGACAACATGCAGGGTAGTCTCCAGTAGAAGAGAAGTTGTGTAGTCACCATCCTTGGATGTTTTCAAGACTTCCTGAGCAATGCTGTCTGACCTCAAAGCTGGCCCTGCTTTGAGCAGCAGAGTAGACTACAGACCTCCTGAGGTCCCTTCTAGCTTGAATTTTCCTAGGATTGTGTGATCGTACAAACTATGTACTCTTGGGAGTCTTCTACTGGAATGAGCAGTGGCTTCCTTGTAGAACAGTCTCTCCCTTAACTCTGAATGTGTGCTAGCCAGGTAAACTTAAACAATGGAGGCACAGAACTGTGGCTGGGCCAGAGTAGGGATCTGATCTCAAAAGCCATGACCATCCTTAGATTTTACACCTACAGCTCCTACACAACATTTCTGGGTATGGCGTGGTCTGGAGCTGAAATGGCACACACACGACAGTACATCCCTGGAGCGGAATGACCACAATGCAGAGAATGAAGCCATCACAGATAACAGTAGCCTGAAGGTTGAAGACAAAAATTTCAATGTACTTATAGTCTGTTTAATTCTTATACCTCTGTGGGGACTCTAGCACATTTCTAGGAACTGGAAATTAATTCAGTTACATTGCTCTGACTATAATATAAACATGCTGGGCATACTCTTGTGCAGCATAATATTTTCTATAATCCTGTCCAATTTCTGGCTTTCTTTGTGTTTGTCTTCAGCTGTACAAAGCCTATTATATTAACTACAATGTCCATACAGGTAGTGGGTTCAGTAGGATATTCAGGTACTGCTTGGCTTCAATGTGAAGCGCTTCGAAAAGAGAAACAATTCCATGGGAACTGCATGCTTCAGCATCAAACCTGTCATCTCATACCTGGGCTACTTACAGTTTTATATTTAGGTAGAAAACAGAATATGAACTGGAGAAAAAAGACACTTAATGCAAAAGGTCATTATCCTTTTTTTTCTCCCAGGGAGAAAAAGCCTTCTCGGTGCTCGGATTTGTGCCGTGACACCTGCCTGCCAAAGGCAGTGCCAGGCAGGCACTGGTGAGAGCAGGGAAGTTTCACAAGGTGACAGTGGACCCACTTTATTCTGACATTTCAGTGTACACCCAAGTTTATTGCAAAATTACAATACTAAGCTCTCAAGAGTAGTTTTTTTCAGTGCAAATCCAAAATAAATGAGAGCTGCAGTGCATCTGTTGTCAGGGGTTCAGACTTTGATTCTTTCATGTTGGTGCACAGCCTCACTGCCACCCCCCTCATTAAACTCATGGAGAGCCACGTTTGTATACCTCAGTTGATTTTTTTACTTGAAGATGTAACAAATAATGATGAAAAACATTTTGAACCTCAAAAAAAAACACCCAAAACAAAAAAACCCAGACTGTTTGAATGCATAAACTGCTATTTTGTAGATTTCTGAAGTGACTTTATGTATTTTTTTTCTTATGTGGGCTTACCAGCCTGGAGAGATTTTAAATTAAAGGCAGAAGAGAAAACGTGCTTTCTAGGTGAGTTTATGAAAGCTCTCTTAGTTCTAAAACTAAATTATGGATGAAGCAGCAAGATCCTGTATTGTGTATTGAATTCACATGACGATTCCCTTTTTAAAATTTTACAGAGTACTCATGTGAATTAGCTGGACATAGATAGTATATTTAATGTATTCATTCCAGAACTTCTTTTAACCTACTGCCTTGAGGAATTTAATGTCTGACTGTTCCTGTAGCAGGAACAAGACGTTGACACCAAATTCCTTTAACTTGAGTCCATGTATTGAAGGTGCTGTGGATTCCAAGGACAAACGTGTGTCAGTATTATGAACTAGTATTACCATTTTGGTCAGCTAAGGGTTTCTTCTCTTCTTTCTGGCTTTACTAATAAGGTCAGTGGGAAGATAGAGCACAACAGAGGAGATGGGAACAGGCTTGGAAGACACTGTAGCCACTGTTGTGAGTCATTCTTTTTTAATCACGTAGGCAAAATCCTATGGGCATGTGGGATGAGACATAAAGGAAGGCAAAATTTTGCTTGCTGTGGAGCAGCTGCTCATTTGTTACAAACATTCAGCTGACTTTTGTGGAATGGTGCCAATTTCTACTAGCAAAGGCTTTGGTTCTGAGGATACATATATGCATTAATAAATGGTTGAAGTCTTTCTTCAGGCTGCAGACAGTAACAGCCATGTAAGTGATGTAGCTAGGATGACATCCAGCCGCCTTTGTCACTCTTCAGCCCATGTAGCCAAGTACCCTTATTTTTAAAGTGATTTGGCAATGGTTAATGTGACACACAGACCTTAAAACTAATAATGCTTATTAATAACGTGTAATGTGTGTTCTATATAAAGTATTGCTAAATTCAGAGGCAGATTGCTAACCATGAGAAAGAAATGTTCATGGTATATGGTTGAAGTATGTATCTATGTAATGTGTGCCTTTGGTTTGGCAGATTTCATGAAAAAAACTGAAAGAATCAGCACTCCAAAGAACATCCGTACATAACAAAAAGAGGTGTTCCGGGATAAGCTTGTGGGTATGCTACTGCTATTTTTATGGATGTCAGCTAGGCAAACTAGACTTACATACAATTGGATCCTCTAGATGATTAGAGAAATCAAGTGGTTCTTCTGATAACTGTAAAAATAACTAAAAGCCTCTTGAGATTCAGCAAGGAGAGGGTTAACTGAAAGACAGCATCCCGATTGGGGTATACTGGTGGTAGCTGCACTTTGGGGGACGAGATGTGTTTCATAGGACACCTCACTAGTAGCTGGAACAAAAAATTAGTGGATAGTATGGCATGGCTAGATGCATGGATGGATGAATGGGTGGGTGGTAGGAAGGCAAATCCATTAGGAACTTGCAAACCCCAGGTAAGTCTGGGCATGCCAGACCTTGTGATGCATATCTCACATGGAGACACTTTGAGGACAGAGGAGTCTCCCCTGACAGGGGTTATCCAGCGTCTGGCAAGGAGATGAAGTGCAGAGCTAGACCATGAGATCAGGACTTGCTGTATTGTGTCAGTCAGCCTCTGGTGTAGGCTTGAAAACGAGCTGAAATGCATGATATTAAATGTATAGTGATATGCCTTAACAACACAATGTTGTGACCCAGTGTGGGCATGTATCAATGTGTTTAATTAATACTTGATTAAATAACATCTTCAGCTGTGTAGGAAGATGTATTTCTTAATTTGCCACTTTTAAGATAGCTGTTGATTGTCTTGAGCCTGTGAATAACCTGTCTCACATTCCTATGATGCCTGCACCGGTACTGTGACTTCAGTTCTCTTTGAGCTACAGTTCTCTGAGATCAGATGCTCAAACTGTGAAACTCATTTATTTTCCTCTTAGTATTTCAGTTATATAAAAGTTTTAAGACTGTAGATGTTGATCTCATTATCAGCTGGATGTTGCCTGCCGCTCGATTTTGGTTCTGACACAGTTTCTTCATGCTTATTTATCCTCATGTACAGCTCAACAGCCACCCACCAGCCTCATCCTCCTTCCACCAGAGGTATTCTTCTGGAAACCTGTGCTGGATTTCCCTTTCAACACTTTGGCAACATTTTTTGTGTTCTGATAGAGGACAGGCTGAAAAAATGCCAATTTGTTATCACCTTTGAGTGTAACAAGAAGAGAATAAGCACTTTCAATGCAGAAGGTGATTATGTTTTTCCATCTCTTGCTGTAATAGTAGCAGATGGCACTTGTGGCCCAGAATGCACTGTCCTTTGAATGATGGTCCTTGCCGAGGAAAGCTTTATTTTGTTTTTCCATGTGTAAAAAGTTGATTATTTTATTTAAAAGCAAAAACAAGTCTTGTTCCTTACCTGCATGTTGCTGGTTTTTTACCAATCATAATGGTTCATTTTAAAAAACATTCTCTATGATATCTATTACAGTATCGTTTGCACTAAAAGGATTTGTTATTGTTAGTTTAAAGAGATGTTATGCATATGCACATATGGATGTACCCATTACCAATGAACATGTAATTATGCTTGGGAGTAAAAATGGTCACTTTTCATTTGCCCATTTCACAGAATCACAGAATCACAGAATTGCTTGGGGTTGGATGTGACCTCTGGAGATCATCTAGTCCAACCCATCTACTAAAGCAGGCATACCTAGAGTAGATTTCCACCAAGAAGTCCTTGTTGTGGTTGTTTTGCTTAGTCTTGGGTCACAGTTTATTACATGGACTAGGTCATTTCCCCAGAAATAAGGGTGAGACTGCTTGGCTTGCAAAAGCAGCTCCTGGAATTCATTACAATCTGAAGCTCATATGGCTTTCCAATACATTTATGCCAATTCTTTGTGAGGACAGGAGTGAGATGCAAAAACATTCCATCACAAATTAAATGTGCTTCTGAGTTAAGTTTCTGGATGGACTTTATCTCTGGTCAAGATGGTGGCCTGTCCATGCCTGTCTCCTCTCCTCCTCAACACCTTTGTGTAGGGGCTTCTTTGTTTCAAGAGCATCCTCAGCTTTGGCTCATGGTGGTGGAGTGCCCTTCTGTTGATGCTCAAGTGTGGCGAGGACCCCATGGTCTTACAACTGACAACACCAAGGTTTGGAAAGTCTCTTGATTTTCACCTGACCTGGACATGCTCAGCTCTTACTTTTTTGGATAGTGTAGATGTGGTGCTTAGGGACACGGTTTAGAGGTGAACTTGACAGTGCTAGGTTGATGGTTGGACTTGATGACATCTTTTCCAACCTAAACAATGCTATGACTTTATATGTATATATATCTTTATATAAATTTTACAACAATATAAAATGTAAATGATAAAATTCTTATTATATAGTTTTTTTATTAAAAGTAATTCTAAATACAGAAACATAAATCAGGAAATGAGGAACTATTTTAGGAAAGGAGAAAGGAAGAGTTAATTTATGTTCTATTGCTTATTAAGTGTGTTATTGAAATACAGCATTGCTTTATTATTTAGTTAAGGATAAAATGAATACATAAAAGAATAAACAATATTTCTTCTGTTAAGAAAACTGGT
This sequence comes from Columba livia, assembly GCF_036013475.1. Classification (NCBI taxonomy): domain Eukaryota; kingdom Metazoa; phylum Chordata; class Aves; order Columbiformes; family Columbidae; genus Columba; species Columba livia. The sequence goes on from NC_088602.1 coordinate 117,043,406, forward strand.
GTTCTTTGTCTCAGGGAGTTGACCAAAGCATAAAAATATTTCTGTAAAGATCTCATGAAAAATAGAAGCATCTGTGGGTTTAGCACTATTGCAAGGTTTTTCTATTTATATTTGAGTATGGTTTGTGCATTTTTACACGGAGCAAGACATACTGGAAAAGGCCTGGTCAGTTTGTAGAGAAAATTATTGATTTTTCCCATAAGTTTAAGTGCACTGGTGTGGAAAGGTTGGTCTTACACTTCTAAAGCAGTTTTCAAATATAAACAGTGGTGAGCTTTGTTCAGCCTGCATTTGTGTTTTCTCAGGACCCAGCACCCTGGATACACAATACTGTAGTAATAGGAATAATATCACTGTAAAAATAGAACAAAACCTGTAATAACAGGAATAATATCTAGCATCTATACTGTAAATATAAAACCTACCTGGCACTGTGATGTCCAGACACTGACTGGTTTAAAGGAGAGGAAACTGAAGCTGAGGAGGCCGGGGGGACTTCCCTGAAGTCACCACCAGGACCGTGGAAGAACCAGTCTGATTAATCGACTCTGCATATCCCAGTCCAGTGATCAACCCTTGAAACTGCTCTGGAATAAGATAATGATGTTGGCGATTACTGTGTTTTGATCTGAGAATGTAGTGGTAATGGTTTACATATCACTACACTATCATTTTATGTAATTTTCTAAACATTTATAAATAATTCACACTTCAGGTTGGATGTGGCACATCAAAGGTATCTTGTCACATCCCGTTGTCTTTTTACATCAAAGAAGCATTGGAGACAGTGTTGACATGTTGTAGCCATTAAATAAAATGCAGCATTTTGTAGTGAGTGACATTTGAGTACCAGACTTTGGCTTATAAGGGGAGAGTAAGAGCATTGCTAATATATCTGGTTAGAGCACTGCCATCCTGAGGACAGTCAGGGGAGCATTTTGACACTGGAAACCTTTGTAATTTTGAAGAAAGACTAAAAGCTGTTGTTGACAAGATGAAAGAAGGTTTTTGGGTAGAGAGGCCACAGTTCGTCATTGTGACCACTCCTCTTAAATAACATGTCATTATTTTAGTGACACATTATCCATGTCAGCTTATGCAGAAGTGGGAACTGCTGCTTTCAGCAAAAGGAAACAGCATCCCAGACTCAAATTGAAAACCAAAGCAAACCTAAACTTTAGATTTGATTTTATTAAAATGTAAAACTAGAGATGTTTGAAGATATGTTTGACCTTCAAACTCTTTTCTTAAATATGGGAACAACAGATGGTGTTCCTGAATGTTTAAAGTTTCATGAACGACACATTTAGAGATGGACATGGTGCAGACAAAGCCTAGAAACACTTGGGAAGGATTCAGAAGGCAGAACTGTCCAATAAATTAAGCAAGCATCCAACATAAACAATGACTGGCCATAGCATGCTGGCAAAAAACAACACAGTTTTGTTGTTAGTGACTCAAGAAAGGAAACAAAGCTCATTCTTTGTGAGGTCACCTAAACTGCTGTTGGCCTTTTTAAATTTGGAGAGTTGTGTTATAGACAGGAACACAAACTTCCCTGGGGTGCATGTGAAGAAGGTAATGCAAATGAAACCAATATGGAGAATCCTATTAGTGAGTGAAAATGCAATAACCTCCTGTGACAGGAGATTTGGGAAGTAATGTAGGCAATTTAAGGAGGTTTCAATCAATCTATTACAAGGCTCGCTAGGAGAGAAATGCCATTTTCAATAAAAGCTTAAGAGATGTTCTGTTTAAACTGTCTGGATATTATTAATACAACATGATTGCTTTTTTTTAGGTATTGTAATAATTTTTGCAGCAAAGACATGTAGATAAAAGATCTGCAGGGATCATTAGTTTAATCTATTGAAATGTACAGTGCTCCACTGCCCTCTTTTGCCATGTACATGGAAAAGCAGCAGTCACAGTAACGTGACATCCCAGCAATGGGCACCTTTCTCCTCCAAGGCTTGCACCTTTTAAGTGGCTTGCAGACCAGTGACAGCATACAAGTCATCCTTTGGGACTCTTTGCTTTCTTGCTACAAAAGGAAAAGTACTGCAAATATGACCTCTTTTTTTTACATGCCTGAGGATCAAATATTCATCCCTCACTCCTACAGAATTTCCACTGAATTCTTAAGTGATAATTAGAATTTGATCTCAAGTGGATTTGTTCAGCAGGTATTGCTATGCAAAACATCTAATAGGGAGCCTGAAGAAATGGAATTAAGAACTACATCATGGCTTGCTGTCCATAACCATTTCAGCCTGCTTAGTATTGCCTCTGTAAGCTATTTTTCAAATGAGAAAATCACCCTAGTTGTTTATTTTCTGTCTATTTTGCTTATCAGGAAGAAATGTGTTTAGAAAATTCTGTGCTAGCCCTTCAAAATCTTCGTGTTAGTTATCAGGGCACATTTGAATAATTGTGTGTATAGTTATCTTTCTGTTTTTCACAGTGGGCAGTACCCTCTAGCAGCTTGAACATTATTTTGTGTTTTTCTACCATTTTGACACTGAAATTTATGTAGAAAAAGAATAGCCTTGGGATTATGTCGGTGTCTTATTGTCTTGCCAAGATATTTCTTTGCTTTTGCACAAGCATTACTGACAGTGAAAACACAGCTCTTGGAAGAGTTTTTATCTGTTAGAGTTCCTGCAAAGTTCATAAAGAATAATAATGCATCATGAGCAAATTAATCCATCCTAAAGCAGAGTTACCTTCTGTGTAAACTTGGCTGTCTGCATTTTTACAGTTAACATTTTCAGTTTAGTTTCTGTATTTGATGGGAATTTGAGCCTTTTATGCACCAATTATTTGTACAAAAATATAGGTGGAAACATACAAAAACATATGATATAGAAAATGTTTATGCTTACATGTTACATGTGTCCAATTTTGTTGGAAATTATTAGACTGCCAATTACAAGATCTAGGTTCCCAACATCTAGCCAAGGTTTGCTTTTAACGTGAAGAGATAATACTCTGAGGATGCTCAACTTTTGTTCCTGTTATCATCAATAACAGCTCATTTGTTGCCATTGAAAATATCCACTGAAGTGTTTTCAATTAATATTTCCACAAGTTAGCTAATAACCCCTATTGACATGTTGATGCAGTAGTGTACCCATTGCTGCATTGAAGTCTGGGAGCAGGCGAGTTGGAGGGAAGAAATTGGGAAGACTTGGGGAGGCAGAAAGGCATTGCACAGCTTGAGAGAACTTCCTTCTCTTCCCTTCCCTTCCCTTCCCTTCCCTTCCCTTCCCTTCCCTTCCCTTCCCTTCCCTTCCCTTCCCTTCCCTTCCCTTCCCTTCCCTTCCCTTCCCTTCCCTTCCCCTTCCCCTTCCCCTTCCCCTTCCCCTTCCCCTTCCCCTTCCCCTTCCCCTTCCCCTTCCCCTTCCCCTTCCCCTTCCCATTGCAAAGGTTCCTTTTTTCCCTTTTTCTTGTTTTAGAAAAAAAACTTATTTGAAGCCAAAAGCCCAGAAAGCTAAATTATGCTTTCAGAGTGCTCAAAACTCGGTTTCCTACTTTTAAGCAATATTTTTGTAAACTCCTAATTTTGTTTTATTTGCTGAAGATAAAATGTGTGAAGAACTGGAGCACCATGACACAGCACCAGTGTCAAAAACCTGTAATAGAAGGGCTTAACTACCACCCCCATGGGATTAATAGAAAGCATCTACATTAGTGTTTTGCTTTGGATCAAGAAAATGCTTTTGAAAAGAGACTGCTGCTGGTCACCACTTCCCAGACTTCGGTTCATATCACAGAGCTCTCCCAGTGAGCATGAGAAGGCTCTTCTTTGGGCATCACAGGATTCAGTCCAGAAGCCCTCCTGATGGGCTCCAGCTATCATTTACTCGTGATACTGGTCCCACACAGCTGCCAGAAAAACATGACCATCTTTTGGAAGTTACAGAATTTTCCAAAAGCTTCAACTGTAAGTGCTTCAAGCTCTAACTAGCTCTAAACCAACTCCAAAATACTGTTTAGGACTGAATCCACAGAAGTCATTTTTCCCCATGTTTTGTAGAATTTTTGTCTGTATGAAGCAATCAGTGATGGTCTCCAGAAACTTGTAAACTCTGTCTCATTATAACATTTATGCAGCTTGTGTACCCACAACTGAAGCTCCCTATCAGGGGTGTTTTATGAGATATCTAATGACTGTTCTTTATCTAGCAATATCCTGTAATTGATAGTATTTTTAGTTCTAGAAGTATATAGCAGTAGCTGTAAAAATCTAATTTAATTAAAGTTAGTATCAAGAAAATACTAAAATGGTCATATTTTGTGTTCTATAATTTGAGAATTTATATCATTGTAGATAGAGATAATTCTGCAATTCTCTTCTTTATCAGGCCATAGCTTTAATCTACAAAGCAGTTGGATACTTGCCATCAACTCAGATTAGTCTGAGATTCCACTTTCAATTTTTCCATTATATTATACAATATTTTTCTATTTCAATGATCAAATGATCAGTGATCAAAATTTTCACCCAGTGTATTAAAGAGAGGTGTGTTCTGTTATTCTACCAAATTATTGGTTTTTGTATTACAAATACACACTATTTTGTGGGTGTAGCTGTGAAAATACGCAAATTTCCAAAGATAAAATCATACCGGATAAAGTCAGGTTTTTCTGAGGACATATAAAAATGAGAATTACTAGAGACTGTAGTATGTCTAGAGAGTAATAAAACATTTGATATCGTGTCTCACAAAGGACCGTGTTGAAAAAGAGAAGATTGGTTTCGGTACAGTAAACACTTGTATCAACATTGACAAACTGGAGCACTGTATGAAAGGTGGCAGGTCTTAGGAATTAGACAGGAACATTTTCAGTGAGATATCTGAAGAGAAATTACAGGGCATACTTTATTTAAAGTTTCATGAGTAGTCTACTTTGACTACAGATTCCTTTGGTTGGGAACATCCTTGGTCTTGTGTTTCCTTGGTCTGTAGTAGACTTCCCTTGGTTACAGCGTGGTAACAATAATTGATTCAAAAATCAAGTATGTATTTTGCAGATTTCATCTTCCCCATTTGCAAGACAAATTTTGCTGCTCAGGGTTTAGTTTAGGTTCATCTCTTAAACATTCAGGGGAGTCTTCAACTGGATCTATTATGTGGGATACATAAAGGCTGATTTTTTAGGATGGCCACTGTTCCTGGGATCTTCTGTTTTGAGCAGCAACAGGAGAGGTCTCCATTCAGTGTCTTATTTAATTACTTTGGATCACCATCTAGACAGGTCTGTCACTCTCCATCAGCTAAATAGGAAGCTAGGAGATCTTACTATTTAGGCTAATCAAAGGCACATAGACAAGTCCTAGTACTGATGAAGTCCATTCAAACCTTCTCCAGTTATGACTGGATGAAGTTTGAGCAGAGGTACCACAGTACTGCACTGCTGAGGTAACTAACAGAGGCTGTATTGTAAGAAATGGTCTGAACTTAATGTCAAAGGAGGGAGTTTGCCATTGTTGTTTGCAGAAATCCGTAAGTACATTAGCAACGCTGACAGGAAAATTTAAGCTACCTTAAAACATAAAGTTTATTGACTCCTGAAATTAAAGCAGAGTGGAAATAAATGTTTCCAGGCAATCGATATCTCGAGCTGGTATAGTAGATTGGACTTTGGCAGAAGTGAAGACTCTCCTCTGAAGGCACTCAGCACAGCAGTCAGAAAGCCAGGCTGTTCCCACCATTGAGCTCGCTTTCCATCCTTTGGCACCAAGGAGAAACCCGAAGACGGAAGATGCAGCATTGGAGCTGTGGCTGGTATTGCATGGCAGTGGTGCATTGCCAGTGGTTCTGTGGTGACTAAATGAACTCCAAAGACCAGCTGAACCAAGTGGCCAGTACCTTCCACCCATGAAGTGTCAACAGCAGCATCTGCCCACAGATTTTAAGTGAGAAGAGCACAAAACTGACTTGGGGCAGAAAATGGTAATGAGCTAACATCACTGTGTGACTTGACAAACGAAAAAGACCTCAAATGGCTTTAATATCAATCCACAGAAGTCACAACTGCAAACCCTACTTGCTGATAAGATAATTGTCTGGCACAGATAGAAACAAAGACCAAGGCCTCCATGGTCTGGACATCCTACCTCAGTGTCCAGAGTCTGCAACAGGACGCTTGAAGACACTGACAGTACCGTGACGATGGCTGCACACCTGAGGATCTAGCTGTCATCAGGGTTTCTAGGCCAAGTATATTTCATCAGATTTGTATGTGGAACAATAGAAAAACTACAGAAGACTCAGCAACATAAATTTAAATGTTAAATACCTAGTCAACCTAATTGGCAAGAAGGTAAAAATATATCGAACAAGTCATCTGCCTCGAAAGGTACAAAGAACCGTGAGGGAGATGAGGTTTTTCAGTCTGTTTCCTCTTCAAAGGACTATGTTTAGCAACTGAAAAACCACAGTGAGTGTCCATGAAGGGCTGTGGAACAAGCATTGAGTTGTACAGTACCTAGTCTGAGCACAGCAAGCAAAAGGCTGTCAGGGGATGGCTATGAGTCTGTGACAGATTCTTCCTTTGTGCCTCTTTATTTCTGAAGTAAAAATGCAGAGGAAGGGTAATTATGCTTTAACATGGGATAGGCTAAGCAAGTCAACAGCTGAGTTGTTTCTGCTCATGACTGGTAGAACTTGTGATTTCTGATTGTAGCAATTAACTAATAATTCAGTAATGCTTGAAGTACTATTTCTACTTTATTTAATAATCTTTAGGAAAAAAAAAACAATAACAAATTGGTATTTTTCTGAAAAGGGCAAAAATTAAAAATATTATTTTATTAAATAAATTAGAGAGAAACTTCTGTAAAAGCTTGCAGTGTGAACATAATGGAGGGTAAACCAGAACAAAATAAATGTACCATCTGATAAAAGACTTAAGTGCAAAGAGATTTATGTTTTCAAAGAATCTTGTAAATAGCAATCAATTTTTATATTCATATGGTTTTATTTATTTGTTTATTTCACAAATTGTAATATCAATTTTTTACAACATTAATTAAAAATACATTTTTTTGCTTATTCTCCCTTCTCCCTCGAGGAACACCAATTAGTGCCAAGTTTTCTTCTGAGATGCATAAAGGTCCCATTGACTTTAGTGAGAGGTTAATATCCATCCTTTGATGAGACAATTTGTTCCTACGATGTGTCAAATTAAAGAAGTGTCCAAAGAAAGGTTCTCTGCATAATGGAGCTTTCATGAGAGTTACCAGTGACCTGCAGTGATTTTTTTCATGCTTTCTTATTTCTGAAGCCCAGTGGTTTTGCTGAATGTGGAATGTTCAATAAAAAACAACATTGCTAATCAGAGTGCTCTTGTTTTATGTTGGGTTTTCCTTTTTTATTAAAGTGCCAGCTAACATTTTACCTGACATTATAGAATCCAGCAAGAAATTTTTCACTTTGGATCTTTTGTCATGCTGAAGTCGTGTGAGTGCTCCATGTTTTTCATCAAAAAAATGAGGTGGCATGTTGCTGCCTCTGTGATGAGGGAAACCTTGAGGCTCCATAGGGTGTCACTGAAGTCAATGAACCTCTGTAAAAAACTCTGGTTCCATCTTTCAAATTTTCCTTGGGTTGTCTGCAAGTTTCTGAAAGCTGTGATGATACCCAATCGTGGCTTCAGAGCAGTGTGAGAAACTTTGGTGTCTATGGATCCCATCAAAGACCCAAGTCTAGTAAAAAGAAGAAACCCAAACAAATAAAAAAGTGATGTAAAAATATAATTTAAATTGGTCTGAGACTAGCCCCTATGTTGGTGAAAACACATGGAAACCTTTAAAGGGAAATTGCTGTAAATACTGTGACAGTGATGACAGCTGTCATGATTGTGTTTGATTAGATTGTGGTGTTTTTAAAATCCTCAACTTTGACTTTCTAATTACATCTGATACAGTAGCCTCCCCGTACTTTTAGGAAAAGCATGTAACTAATGATCAGCATTGTAGGAAAAGGTTGCATCTTATTGCACTGAAAGGTTCACAGACTAGGTAACAGGTTTTTAAAAACAAAACAAAAGTCATGGTTTAACCCAAGCTAGCAATATAACCACGGTAGCTGCTCACTCACACCCCCCAAGTAGGGAAGAGAATCAAAAGGGAAGGGAGAAACTTGGATTGATATAAACATAATTTAATAAATTAACAAAATACTAATATGATACTAGTAAATATATTTATAAAATAGAAATAGAACATAATACAAAATAAAAGATATTCAATGCAATTCTTCATGAACTCCATCCACACTGAGCAACCAGTCCCAGGCACCAGCACTTGGTCCTAACAGCCGATCCCAGAGAGACAAAAGAGGAAATAAGGCAGAAAGGCCCAGAGGCCTTTTCAAATGGCAGGATGGCAAAGGCCGAACTATTAAAAGTCCTGAACAGAACTCTCCTGGCTCTGACAAAGAGAACAAAAAAGGTGAAGAAAGTACGAGAGAGAGACCGGAATATCCCGACTCTCCTTAAATATGAAGCAAGACACTAATGGGATGGAACACTCTTATTGATCAGTCTGGATGTCAGTCAAGCTCTGCCCCATCCATGCCCCCTTTCCTTCATGTCTCCCACCTGTGGGCAGAGCGCTCAGAACGTCCTTGGCTCTCAGACCAGAGCAATTAAAAACATTAACTCTGTGCTGGGGTGTTATCTTCTTGTTCTCAAACTAAGTCCAAATAATGACCATGCTAGCTAAGAAAAAGAAAGGTTTCTAACTGCAAGAAGAAGATGAACTCATTTTCAGACAAACCAGCACAACAAAACAAAAACAAAAGACAAACAAACAAAAAGGAACAAAAACCTAATTTTTTAGACTGCTACTGGTTTTAGGCTAATCAAGCTATTTTGAACTAGATGCCTGCTAGAATGTGCTGAAATAAATATGGCTTGCCCAAGCCAGACATTCAGATGATGGTTTGGGATGACCTTTCCTGGTGGCAAGAGGCAGGAGCTGGGGGAGTCCCCAGAGGGAGATGCTGCCCAGTGAACTCCCCACCTTGACAGAGGGGAGCCCGACGCCTTGGAGGCCCCTCAGCCCCAGCTCTCCCTGGGCTTCACTGGGCTCCTGGGCCCAGGTTGAAGCCAAGTGCTGCTTTATCTCACAGTCCTGAGCACTTGGTTCCAGCAGTGCTGGTTTACCAGCATACGTTGCTAGTGAATTTTATCACCAGCGCTTGCATTCCCACTGCTCCAAGAGCCATTTGCAAGGAGGTTGACAACTTCATGAGGTACTCAGCATTAAAAAGGTTTCTGTGCTGTATTCAGGTGCTTATTTTTATGAAAACCCATCTTTAGTTGGCACTTCTTTGAAGTAGCTGAGTGTCTGGTGAGACTCTAAGGGCAATGCTCAGGCTACCGGCAGGACGGGCACTGCGGCAGCATCTGAGCAGAACAAGAGCAGGAGATGCCCCAGCACCAGTGGAGACATGCTGAGGAACACCTCATATTTTTCAGGATTTCGTGGTTGGGAACTTTTGCAATAAGTCATATGTTACTCTTCAGTGCTTGCTCAGGCACAGGCTGGGTGCTGAAGTTCGTTGGGAAATCAGGAATATCACTATCCTACTAGGCAGTTTGGCAACGTACTGAAAATCCCACCATCGGCCATCGGCTTTTCAGTGTGAGCATGTCCCTGCTAACGATGTTGGCTCAGATAAGCTTGTTAAGTGATGCAGACTGACATTTGCTCCTGGAGAGTGCTGCCTTTATTTGGGAAAGTCATCAGATATTAGAATGATTCATCTGCTACTTCAGGCTAGCTATTCAGTTTTCCTTCAAGTCAAATCAAACAGTTGCCATTGCCATGAAAAACAGGAAGGCAGGCAGAGTATGAGAAAGGACACCTTCTAATTTAAATCAAGCCTAATCTTATATCTTATTTCATTATACTACTGAAGAAAATGGTAGGTTTTACTTGCAAATATTTCGATATTCCAAGCAATATTCAGCTGTAGCAACACAGTTTTAGACTGAGCAAGAGCTAGTATTACAGTAGGAAGATTAGCTAAGTATATTTAAATGCTCTTAATCTTACATGGCAATATAATCATTGAAAAAAATAAAAACAGTGTGGGCCTCATAAAATGGACATTGGCATAGTCACGAGGTGGCAGCTGACCTGCAAGTGTGGTGTTGCCTAGCAATCCTTCACCATCAGGCAAATTGGGAAGGTGGGTTAGAGTGATTTTATGCCAGGGAAGAGAGAAATGCTAATTTTCTTCAGAAGATTCTGGTTTCTGTGGTTATTAGAAAGGATATTAGCTCATAACCCTCTCTTCTTCCTTTTTTCTTTTTCTTTTTTAACAAGCTGAAGAGTATTTTCAAACAGATAATCAGTTCAAAGAAAAGTCTGGGAGAACACAAGTGCATTTGCTTCCAGAACACTAATTTAACAAACATCTGATAAAACTGATAAGTTTGGAAGTTTGGATAAATAACACAAAGGAAATGTTATTTTAACACTTCTGACAAAGTTTTCTTAACCACTTTGATTTCTGGATCAGTTGCCAGAGTCCTGACCCTGCTGCAGAGTCTGTGCAGGTGGGATGCTGAACCTGCCTGGGGGCCAGCTGCTGTCAGAGGCTGGACCAGCCCACCTGAGCTCACCACAGGACTCCGGACTGAATTAACTGGCAGTCTGAGTTGAGAGAGATGAGACAGAAGCAGCTCACACGCTCACTGGCTCAGGTCATTAGGAAGATCTTATACCAATGCATCACGATGGAAAGGGTGTATTTTGAATTTGGAAACTTGGTGGCAGACGTTGAGAGTTTGATGGAGTTATTATAATAAACTTCTTTTCCTTCATCCCATTTTGATGTCTGATCCACTTTTCACACCTCCATAGCAGCAGATAAGGAAGGGGAGGCATTTTGTTTCACCCTGGTTGACTAGTCCAGACAGATATCTTACTGGATGTGAGTAGTAAATTGAAAGCTTTGTCTATCAGACTTTCTGGTTATACTGTAGAAGATGACAGACTTTTTTGCAATAGGACAAGGTGTGATGGTTTTAAACTAAAGGAGAGGAGATTCTGGCCAGATATAAGGAAGACATTTTTTACAATGAGGGTGGTTAAATACTGGCCCAGGTTGCCCAGAAAGGTGGTAGATGCCCCATCCCTGGAGACATTCCAGGCCAGGCTGGATGGGGCTCTGAGCAACCTGATCTAGTTGAAGATGACTGTGTTCATTGCAGAGGATTGGACTAGATGACCTTTGAGAGTCCCTTCCAACCCAAACTATTCTATGATTCCATGATTCTTTGATTCTATATAGGGTGCAATGATGCCTTCTAGTTGTACTGTGTAGCTGACAGAACACCTTTTCACTGTATGTGATTGAGGTGCACTCTCTTGCTCTTCCTGGTGATTTTTCCTGTCTCTTACAAATCACGGAAGGGTAGCCATGGTTCCGTCTCCTCCTCATTCCTCAACAACACTGGGAGCCAGGCAGCTGTTTTGCTTAAAGAGTGTAGGGGCTATAGGTATGCCAAGCCTCTTTGTGTAAAACACATAAATTCCGTGTACTCCCTCCCACTTAGGTCTGCACAAAGCCTAAAGCCAGACCGAGGTCTCACTTTCAGAAGTTTCTATATGGAATTAATGTTGCACTCTAATAAGTTGAGCTTATAGCACCCCAGAAATACATCCACCCAACTGAGAGGTGCAGCATGTTTGCTGTGTGTGACACATGAGCTGCTCTGTACAAAGATCTTGAGAACTGTAGTATAGGACATAGTAGGTAGAATATTCAGGACTGTAATATGTATATTGTGTGTTGGATTTCCGTGGAAGCTATTACCAAATGTAGTGGCTGCTCTCAGAATATAAGCACAGTAGCTTTTAATTTGCTCCTTATTTTAGCACATGGTCAAAGAGTGAAAAGTATTCAACACCTCTATCACTTAATCTGGAACTCTGACATTTCTATAGCCAATGATAAATTATTTTCCGGGCACATTTCTGAGTTTATTTAAACTGAGAGGTAGCTGTTATCTTTTTGAAATGTCAGAATGCTTGTCTGAGGAATACAGATACTCCTCTCCTTTAAGTGGCATAAAGTATGTGAGAGCAGCATGCACAGATGAAGACTCCTTTGTGCAATGAACAACTCCCAAGTCATAGATCATCTCTTCATATAGGTATCCAAAAAGTTTTCAGCACGTTTTTGTCTTGACCTTTTAACACAGGCAATAGTACTTCTGCTTGCTAGGCAACAGATTTTTGCGCATCTCTTGAGAGGTTAAAATGAAATAGCAGTGATTTTTTAACCACTGCTTCAGAGAACTGCAGAAAGGAAAGATATTCAATCAGAATACATAGCTTCAGGAAAACACCAGCTGCTATTAGGAAAATAACTGAAAATATTTCAGAATCCCCCACTGTTACAAATGGGACTGCTTGCCAGTGTACCATTTTTATGATAATTTCAAGAGGAGATAAAGCCTGACAACATGTATCATGACAGGGAAAAAAGCTGCTTCCAGAGAGAGCAACTTCAGGCAGGAAGCAGACGGAGAGTTTCCCAGTTCCTTTCAGATAAAGAAACATTAGCAATATAGAAATGTGGAAAATAAATGAAAATGCAACATAAAAACTTATCTCCTAAGTAAAGTAGTAAAGAAAATCCCCTCAAAATGTACCTAAAACTTGCTGTGGATGTGTGTTTTCCCACTGTCATCTCTCAGCTTTCTGTGGCTTTGACAAAAAAAAAAAACAGAACTAAACCCTATTAATGATTTAGTAACAGTGAATTAAATGACTATGCATGTTTTATTAATATTTGCCTTTTACCTTTATTAAGACAGATTTTGCTAAACCACCAGAATAATTGTTTCTGGAGGGGAGGGGGGCGGAGTGACAAGCACGTTTCTGTTTGACCCTCAAGTAACAGTAAGAAAATGAATTTCCTTACCTATAAGTTATAATACAACATTTTAATCCAAAGTTCATATGAAGTCTAATCATATTCCCATCTTCATACAGACTTTGCTTTTGCAGGGTACTGTGCCAGCTTCCCATTCTCAGATGAACTGTGCAAAACTGCATCTGTCCATCTGCCTAACAGCAAATGCTCCCTGAAGAACCATGAAGATGCTGACTGTGTTTGCATGGGCATCCTCTTAGCTCACACGCCTCGTCTGTGCCCTCAGTGCCAAATTCACGGCCAGAACCTGCTCCCTCCCGCTCTCAGCTGGAGCATTGGGCAGGTTAGCCAAGGCTGCAGAAGCAGAAGTCTGGATTTGGGGGGTCTGTGCTCTCTCTTCCCTGTCTTAATTAAGACAGCAGCCATCAAGCAATGTCATTAGCTACTTGCCCTTTCCCAGCCTGGAAAAGTCATCTACGGAGCAAGAAGTGCCACTGAACCAAGTGAGGACTGACAAAGAAGTGCAGACAGTTCCTGGCTTTGCCAAAAACATCTTGCTTACCAAACAGCACAACCTTGGCAGGCTGAGAGACCTTTAGCAGAGAGGAACTGAGGAAGAGGAAATCTGGGCTCATTTTGCTGTGCGTGTCAGGCGGCAGCCAAAACCTGAGTAGCTGTGCTAACATGTGAAATGTCATCTGATAAAATGGTGCTGCCAAAGAGGCACAACTTGGAGGAGGAATAGCCTCAATACATTCTTTTTCTTGGTTTTGGTTCCAGAAGATGCCTCTGTCTCATGACTGTAATAATACTCAATCATCATGCTATAATTAAGGGCTTTTCATGTAATCATCTGTAGAACTGATTACTTTGGGCTATACCCTGCTCATGCTGAGCTTCCTGGCAAAATTCCCACTGACATCAGTAAGAGAATGATCAGACCTTTCCTCAGAAGTTTACCACTATTGTTTGACAATACCATGCTTTTCAGACAGTTGACAGTGGGGATTAAATATTTAGACTCTTAATTATCGGAATATTAAAATTACACCATAAAGACAGCAGGCTCTTTCTCAGAAGCCTGAGTTTGTTCTGGTCGTTATTGCTTCCAAGGAGTACGACACCAAAGCAAGGCATGAACAGGTATGAAAAAGATTTTATCCAAGAGGCTGAAAATTATAGAATCTGAAGGTATGAAAACCAGGATGGAATATGAAAGATTTTATATTATGGATGATATAGCAACATTCACTTGCTTTTTCTTGCAGTTCAAAATAACAAACTATTAAACAATCAAACTCACTAAAAGTTCAAAAGACAATACACTTGCAGCTTTATTCATTATTTTAAAAAAATGTATTTCAACTTTTTTTAGACAAGTTTCGTTGTTAGCACTGATGGGACCAGGATGGCCAGGAGATTAAGTGGGATCAAAAAAAGCATTGGATGTTTATAGAGATAGCCAGAACACACATGATGTGAACTCAATAAACTCTTGTTTGCAAAGGTTAAGAGCTTGCTTTTCAAAGTAAAGAATGTATGTAATTCATTTTGACTTGAGCTGGAGTTCAGGGTAAGCAGCAGTGTTAGGGAACAGGCCTTAATTTCCTGTCACAAGGGCCGAGTGTCTCTATATTTGGATATTCTTGCTTTTCATAATTTGCGCTGCAGTAGCAATTAAGGGATAACGTTATAGACAGTGATCCCATTGTGCTAGAAATAACAGTTGTTCATTACTCTAGAGGCCTTCAACTTTAAAGCCGAGGCAATTATTTGAGACAGTTTACTGAAAAGAGCAAATTCCTGCAGTGCTTGTATTTTGGCACCAAGGGCAGGTGCCTGGATGTGGAGGCTGCTCTGCTGAGTTCTTTCTTGGCCAACGTGCAAGCAGGTCACTGCAGGTGACAGAGGTGCCTGAGTTTTGTGCAAGGGGACACTGCAGCTTTCCCTCTAGGGACCCTGGAGGTTGGGGCCGGTGAGCCCAGACTGCTCACGTATGGGATAGGGTGAGCACCTGGCTGTGGAACCTTAGCTCTCGCTGTTGGGTAAGAGACACGACATTGTCAAACATTATTTCTCCCTCCTGGTGAAGCTTTTGGTGCAGTTCACTGTCAGAAGGAGAACAGAAGGATATTCTGCACTGCAGCTTGAGTTTTCAATGAGCTAGGTGTTCATGAGTGTGTTTAGGAGGGTTGGTTGCCTCCATGTCCAGCTGAGACATCTCCTGTGAGGGCGTCATGGAAGGCATCCTGCCCGAGGACCCGGTTTCCATCCATGGAGAAGCAGATGAAGGTGTTACAGAGATGGGTCAAGGCGTGAACGAGCACTTCTCCACCTCCCAGTGTAACCATTTCCTTTACAGGTAGATAATGTGGGTACATCTATGTTACCCTATGCTATGCTCTACCATAGGGCTTGTATGTTTCCATAGCACCTTAACTGCATTTCTTAAGGATTACACTTCGCAAATACTTTCAAAAAGGTCCAGTCATAACTAGTAGTTGCAGAGATATTCCAAATACCGTGGATGAGATGTAGGTTTTTTTATGGCTACTTCTGCACCAGCAGCAGCACAGCTCAGCAGAAGCAGACCAGAGGAAAAAGGATCTGGTACCCCAGAGTGGGTACTCATAGAATCACAGAATGCCAGGGATTGGAAGGGACCTCAAAAGATCATCCAGTCCAATCCCCCTGCCGGAGCAGGAACGCCTAGGTGAGGTTACACAGGAATGTGTCCAGGCGGGTTTTGAATGTCTCCAGAGTAGGAGACTCCACAGCCACCCTGGGCAGACTGTTCCAGTGTTCTGTTACCCTCACGGAGAAGAAGTTTCTTCTCATATTTAAGTGGAACCTCCTGTGTTCCAGTTTGTATCCATTGCCCCTTGTCCTATCATTGGTTGTCACCGAGAAGAGCCTGGCTCCATTCTCCTGACACTCACCTTTTATATATTTATAAACACTAATGAGGTCACACCTCAGTCTCCTCTTCTCCAGACTAAAGAGACCCAGCTCCCTCAGCCTTTTCTCATAAGGGAGATGCTCCACTCCCTTAATCATCTTTGTTGCCCTGCGCTGGACCCTCTCCAGCAGTTCCCTGTCCTTCTGGAACTGAGGGGCCCAGAACCGGACACAATATTCTAGATGTGGTCTCACCAGGGCAGAGTAGAGGGGGTAAACTCCAGGGGGTTTTACTTCAGACTATGTCTGGTTTGATGGCATGGCCTGGATGCCTGCACACACCAGGAATGTCTCCGGGGGGATCTCTTTCTGGCATATCCCAGGTGGCTCAGCGGTGCAGGCCAGGCAGGCTGCTGGGCCCTCACACAGGGCGCTCCTTGGTCTCAACTAGAAGACTGGTGAAGGTGCACCCGCTATCTGTGCTCCCATGTGTGTGAATTGTGTTGTCAGAAATACACTGAAAATCTGGTTTTATGCATGGTGCTTCAGCTGGCTGATCTCTTCTGCGAGCTGATGCATTGAGCCATTTTTCAAGAGGCATTACAGTGTGAAACACAGTGCAAGATCCAGGGCTATGCTGCTTCTAATCCAAGCTCTCCCCTTAAATGCACACCTCTCTTTGTTCATAATTTAATCTTGCTTGGATTTTATGATGAGTCAATTTTGAGGACCTCAGTGTAAAGGTGTCTATATAACTAGGCACTGTACAAATATAGTAATAAATCTTCTTAATCATCATACTACTGGAAAGGAAGTAAAAGGAAGGAAGTGAGAAGAAAAGAAAAACCGCTTGATCAGGATGTTGTTAAAGAGAAGAAGTGCTAAGAGGTGTCAAAACTTAACTAGTAAAACAATAGTGGATGAAAAAAATTACTGTCAGCAATATTTTTTTTTTTCATAGTGGAAACATTTCCACAGTGCTGAAAATCTCATCCCAACATCCTTGTTCAACACCAAAATATTCTGCTTTGTTAACTGGAAATGTTTAATTTTCATATTCCATTCATGTTGACTTTGTAATCATACTGGAATATCAAATTAAATATTACAATATGTTCCTACTGGATACTGCAGGTATTGATATATGTAGGACAATGTTTTGACAGGATCTATATTTAATACCTAAGAATCATAATTTTTCAGAATTTGCTTCTGAGAGGAATTTGGATTTTTTAATTCTGATTCAACATGAAAACAAATGTTGAAATGTTAGCATTTCCCTGAGCGTGAAAATTCTTACCAGCTGTAATTATACTTATCCTAAATAATTTTGTTTCTGAAGCCAAATAGAGCAATGGCAGCTAGAATATGCAAGTCTACACATTGTAGCCTATTGATATTCCCAGCTTATGCTTTTCATTAGAGCAATTTTCCTTAATTTTTATTTTCTTCTTGTGTATGCAACTTATGTAAGACACATTTATTGCAAAATAGCTTTCAGTCATTTAAATCTTTTGCTCTGTTGTTTCTAACATCAGACATTTCAGCATTGGGGTCTCAGTAAAGCATAAAATGTCTCCAGTTTTATAAGATTACAGTTGTTTGACCTGTTTCCTTCTTGATTAGGTTACGAGAGTAGAGAAAAACAGATCATTGATATTCAAGAAAAAATACATATGGAAAGTTCAGAGTTTTCCAGTAAACCATTCAACTATAAGATCAAATCTTTTTTTTGTATACAAGACTTTTTTTCCTTCAGTATTGCCTGCCTTTGTATGAGTATGTCTAAAGATATTCACAGCCCCAGATGAAAGCCGAGAGGATTGAAGGGGAAGAACACACCATCTGAAACATTTTTTTCAGTTTATACATGTATGTGATTTAGCCATACCTGCCAGTTCCGCACCTCGTCACTGAAGTCAACTGGCATTTTTCTAGTTGTTGTCCCAGGGGATTTACGGTTTTGCAGGCCAGATCCATCTTCCAGTCACACCTCTGCAACTCCAGTTGTTAATGGGGGTATTTGAGGATGGGGGTGTGGGGGTAATTGAGGATGTAATTTGGTCTGCAGTTATGTAGAATCATGTGGTGCTTTTATTTTATTTTATTTTTTCTCAGGGTCACTTTCTGCAGCAAAACCACAGCTTGATTACAGGGGGGCTGTGGTCAGTAAATAGATTTGAGACTCAAAGGCCTTGTTGCAGAGATTGGGGCTAAAGCAGAACAATCCCAGTTTGGAGGACAGATACTTTACAGCATTTACATTTCAGTAGGGCTGCTCTTTTTTCATCCTAGGGAAACGTCCCAAAAGCAGGCTAGCCACTCTGAGGGCTAGAAAGGTCCCCATAGGATTTAGAAGATGGAGGATCAGCTCCTAGGTTGCTCAAAGAGGCTTCTGGAGAGAAATGAGGTCTTTTTGTTGTGATCAATGTAGAGAAACATTTTTATGTTGGAAGGTGATTTCAGCTGCTCTTTTATTTTCTGTTTGTCTTCTGTTGTAACAGACCCGAGAGGTTGCTGGGTATTTCCAGCCAGTCCTCCCTACCCATCCTCCCTTCTTCAATATTCTCAAATATTCTGTCCAGCTCTGCCTTTTCTGTTCATTTTGCAGTTGGACATCATGTCCAAAGAGAACCAAAGCCTACCAAGTTGTGTTTCACAGACTTGCTGGGCTTCAAGTCTTGCATTTAACAAGCTACCAGAGAAAATACTGAACTCAGGCATTTTGTATGCTTCTTGTAGAAGATATTAATTAACAGCTGCCAGTTAGCTTTTGACAGAGGATTTTCAGCCTGGCCATAGCATCAGGACTTTCATGGAGACAGTTGGCAGTATGGGCCACAAGACCCTGCAGCCCCTTTCTCCTTCCTTGAGCTGGACCATACCCGCTGCTTGGGTGTTACACCCTGTGACACAGAAAATGGCAGATGAAGTTGAAACTTCATTTTAAGCTTGTAACTTCTCATGTCACTTGACTATACCCTCTAAGGAAAGTGATTTATGATATTGGCTTTGCCCTTGTTGCTCTAAAATGCCTGTCAGGGAGTATCCATCTTAATTGTTGCTGTTTTGTTTGGAATGGTGGGTGCCAAAGATGAAGGAGACAGTAACGGTGTCTTTTGGAACATCAGGAGGAGAAGAAACATGCTTGGGGAACAGGCAGATTGTTGTGGGGGAGCGGGAAGCAGGAAAAAAACAAAAAAAAATCTCTGTTAGGAAACCAATGTTTGTTTGCTGATTCTACTAATTATTCCATAGGGGTTTTATCATGTAATTGTCATGGATCTTAACAGATACATTACTTTCTAGATGCATACTAGGGCTTATTTCTTAGATTTGAATATTTTCAATGAGTTTCTTCTATAAGCAAATTAATAAGCACACTGACAAGCAGGCGAAGCCAAAACTTTTGCAAATCAAATCATTATCACACAATTACTATGGGAGGATTTATTCCGCTTTTCAGACTGCCAACGATACTGGCAGCACTGGCGGGCAATCGGGAGTGCTTGGAATTCTCATAGCAACCCTCCTCCCTCCCCACCCAGCCCCTCGGAAGAGTCCTGGCACGGAGACAGGAGAGCACGGGTTCGGGTTTCTCTGTAGAGATGTCAGAGGCAGCAGCTTTGTGCATGGAGTGCAGGTACAAGGCAAAGAAGAAAGATAAACAGAAGCTTTACAGAGAGTTGATTGAAGCAAGGAAACAATATAATAAATAAATGACTAGGTAGATGAAATGCCACGCTCTGTCTAGGAAGGCTGGTAAACAAAACCAGTCAATCCGTGGAATGATTCCTAGACAAGAAAATGAGTTCATGCACAGCAGAGAGTGGGGCTGATGGAAGGAGGCTGTGTGCGCCATCACTACCTGCTGGCTCATTTTCCTCTGAAACCAATGTTTTCTATCCATCATTAAAGATAATTTCTGGAGGTGCTGAACACTTCAGATGCCTGTGGCTTTGAGTCACAAATAATCTGGATTAGTTTTTGATCAATGGCTGCAAATTACCAATAAATGTATCTTCAGGGCAGTGAAACCTATTCTCTGTCTTTTAAATGTGGAATAAACTTGAAGTCAGTAGTGTGCCACTGATGCATAGCAAGCTTAATTGAAGGTAAAATGATTTCTATTTGCAGGCACAATGCTAATACTGAAAGAAGAGCAAAGTTCCCCTTTGTGCAAGAGGCCTGAATGCAGCAAAAAATAACCTTCCAAGCACTCAAAATTATGTACTTCCTGACCATCTCTAGAGGGGTGAATGAATTTCATTCAAAGGACAAAAAACAACCAAATACAAAAACTTCCAGTTGGTTGGATTTTGTACTGGATCAATTGTAGTTTTTATGAATAGAAACTGGTTGGTCTGGGAGAAAAAAAAAAACAAAACAACAAAACAACAAGCTAAAGTATATGTACTTAATAGGATCATCATCCAGTGCAATGATCAGAAAAATGGCTTGAGGTTATTAAGGGAAAATCGTTGAAACTATCAGCCTAGTGCATAGCAAAAAAACCCAAACAAGATAATAGATTGCATTAGATTACTCTATGTAAGCAAGAAAGTAATAGAGAACATGTTTGATTCTTGGTATATGGAAAATCATATTTTTCCGGGTGAAAACCCGAAGCATCTGTAGACTCAACAGTTGTGTCCATTTTCACATATTACATAGTTTGGAGCTTGTATATCAATGTGTACATCAAGTGTTTACTTTTAGAAAATTATATTGATTTTTTTTTTTAATCTTTTTTAGAAAAAGCATTGCAATACTTAATACGAGCATAGAGAATGACAGAGCTAAAGTAAGAGAGAAGCAATCAGCATGGTTCCCCCCACCCAGCAGGAATGAATCGTTATAACTATAAATCAAACAAGTTATTATAGGGCTCAAACAGCCCTGAAAATTCCAAGTAGCAGCAGCAGATAATTAAAGAGGAAAAGTTGAGACCAAGCCTTACATTTAAAATGTTTCAAGAACTCATTGTGAATACCTTTGTTTTCTTTCTTTTTTTTTTTCTTCCCTCTCTCATTCCCTCTCTCAAGTGGCAGCAAATAATAAATAGAAAAAGAAAAGTGCAGAAAAAATATTACTTACAAATAGTCCTTGGCAGAGTAGTGAGCCAATTGAAGAAGGGGCGATGCGGTCCTGGATTACTGATGGACAATGGCAGAGAGGGAGAACTGTTGTGTGCTGATGAGAGAGCAGATGCTGTTGAAGGCATTTTGTGGCATTAGATGAGGTTCTGTCTTGTCTCCATCAGCAGAACTGATCTCGTTACCCTCAGCACGTAAAGAGATTTCACCTTCCAACTGCAGGGTTCGATGGCTGTAGTGAGGTGCACCCATGCTGGAGACAGCCAAGTGAGCCTGGGAGCAGAATGTTAGGAAAACATCTTGCACAGTTGCCATTTGTATTTTCCTATGATCTCACAGTTAAAAATAAGGAAGAGAGCTGCATGGTATGACTAGCCAATTCTGTGCAGGCCGTAACAAGAACATCTCCTGTCCGTAGTTCACTTAATACTCATACTTCGATCTGTTCCTAATTTACTCTTGCAGTTTCACGGTGTAAATATATTAAATACTCTTTATACTGACACCTCTTTCTGTATATCAGTCTCAGTTACATTAATAGACACTCCATAGTACACTTTGAACAGGAGGCGTCTATATAAAAGTTAACAGATTGTATTGTGTTGCGAACACACTCTGAAGAGACATAAAAGATCTTTCACAGTAAACAGGAAATGAGTAAGACAAGAAAGTATATAAAATAATAAGTCATTTAAAGATAGACTGAGCGTTTTGCTTTTCTGGCTCATAATACAGAAATAAAGGACTGTGTAATGAAATTAGAAGGTAGTAAATTATAAAACACTAAAATATTTTCTTATACAACTTATATGATCATACCATGAAACCTAGCACAAGTAGAACAGACTTATAAAATTCAAAAATAATTTGGAGTCATCCATATATCAAATATATCTAGAGAGACAGTTAACAGTGGCAGGAAAAAAAAAATAAGATTGATAATCTTCAGAATTTTGGTCTAACCACCATTACGAATTACCAGTATGATAGGTGGAGATGAGAAAGTAAGTGGAGAATACCATGTAGAAGGTTGTCGCTAAGAAGTTTTTAAACTTCCCTCTGAGATATTCAGTCCTGGTCATTTTAACAGATAATCCAAATCTGTGCTGATCTTCCATCTCATCCAATGTGGCTGTTCAGTGTTTGATCCTGTCCCTGAACTACAGATCGTACATTTGTCCACATGCATTTCTGAAGTTGAGTGAAATTTTCTTTCATAACATCATGATTTAAATTAAACTTTTTATTAGAGCAGGAACAGTTAATAATTAAATAGAGGGAAAACTAACCCTGCATGTAAAATCCCCTATGTTTTTGGGCCTGACTACAGGGAAATTAGTGTCCTTTTGTGTAAATAAACTGTATTTTGATAAAGCAGTCAAGTTCTCTTTCGGTTTGTACTCTCCCTATTTAATCAACAACGGCAAGAGAGATAGAATCAGATCTTTGATCGCTACTGATGGCTTATTGTAAACAGTTGGTTGCAAGACAATGCAAAACAAGGACATGATTGATATTGTGATGAACATAAAAACAAGGAAAGCCAGATGCAGAATTCAGTTTTTACCTCGATTCCTCCTTGAAAAAAATATTTAAACATAGTGAATTGGCTGTTAATAATCTCATTATTAGTAAGCAAAAACCCAATGAAAGGCAAGCTGGCCATGAGTGAGATAGGTGCAAGACCAAACATGCAAGTTGCAGGAAACCCCCTTGTTTTGCAATTAGAAACCCAGCCAGCAAAATCACGAGCAGAAAGCCACTCATCCTGTATGCAATGTATGGTTTGGTTACTCACTTTTCTTTAATCTGGAACAGTAGTAAAGGCTCCTGAGTTTATGCTTCTGACAGATAAAAACCTGTTTGCTAAGGCTTGCAACTTGAATGTGGTTACCAGGGAATTTGCTCCTCACCTATAATTTTTGTGTAACAAGTGCATGTTATAGCCAATTTAACTCTTTTATTGAAAGTAGTAATGATGCTCTAATGTGATTTATATAGAAAAAGATCCCTACCCTTCAGAGGAAGGAAGTAACAGCATAAACCAGCTTCTTTAAACACCTTTAAGTCCTGGGTGCAGAAAATGCTATTCCGCTTTCACATGCTTAATGAAATTTCAAAATGTAATTTTACCTCTCTATACACATAAATGTGCATATACATTTAAAATAGATATGTATTTTCTGTTTTTTATTACAAGAAGTTGTCTAAACTCACTTTAGGAATCTAGACCTTAGATAAATCTGCTTTGAAGTGAAGTCAGATACTAAGAAAACATCTTCTAGCTGGGATTGTGGAATAAAAGCTCTGCAATGCTAAAGCGGCTTATCCTAAACTTATCAATTAACAGTCAAAGTGCCATGTAGTGGATCACTGGGTGATGGTCTTTTGCAAGTTCCTAGGAAAACAAAACAAAACAAAAATAGCCTGGTTTTAAGAAGTAGCTTTAAAGATTGTAACTTTTCACTTGAATTATTGGTTGGTTTGGATTAAGGCCTTTTACTAGATGAAAAATACTTGTTATAAAACAGGCTTAAATCTTAGTTTTAAAAGCTTCTTATGCCTATGAACTACTTATGTCACTTTCTAATGTCATTCTGCTACTTAAAAGAGTACTCTTTAAACACACACAAAGCCATAAAATACAAACCAACCAACCAAACAAAACTCCATCACCAACAATCCAGAATCTGAAAATATATCTAACATATATACAAGCAGTGATATGCAAGTCCTTCATGTTAGGCTTATCGTCATTAAGTACTGAATGTAAATGGCTGATACTACTGAAACAGCAGCAGCAGATTTGAAAACAATACAAACCCAAGACTAATCTAGAATCTGAAATGCACTGTTTCTAACCACTGCACCTCTTGGGAATCCAAACATTATCCATCAGGCTTGAGCAATCTCAGCTCTCAGGGCAGCCACCGGACTGAGAAATATCCACTTTGTTACATATTTGTGAGTCTCTAGTGAAAGCTTTTTAAAAATGGCTGATCTTTCATTCTGTACTGTCTCAGCAGACTGGGATGTGATGGTGGTGTTGAATTAAACTGCTGTCTTAATAGACTTGGAAATTAAACTATCATATTACGTATTATATATAATCAGAATAGTTTATTGCTTTTGAAAAATATGAAGGCTAATATCGTATGTATAATTGGAAGCAGACATCTTTAGATTATTCTGAAAGCATATCCTTAACAATTGTCACGGTGAGCCCTTGGCTTTCTCCAGCCTTTAAATTATTTTTATCAGCAGAATGAATTGTCTGTGATAATTTCTAGTGCATGTATTCTAGGGGGTCGAAATACAATTCTGGAACATTTTATGCTTCCTAACAGACAAGTGTTAGAGAAGAGAGTTTAAGGTCTGAGCCTGGCTAAATCTTCTCTGTAGTTGTTTTTAAGGCAATTTGGCACTGATAGCACCATAATTTCATTTTACACTGACAGAAAGGAGATGAAGAACAAAAAATAAAGCTTGGTGTTTAAAGAGATTTGGATCACCCCAAGGACAAGGAATGAGAAATGTTTTTTTCAGATGTCTCCTCTTACCTCATCTATGTCACATGTGAATTTGCCCTCAAGAATAGCAAGAACTCTTTATTCTTTTTTTTTTTTTTAAAAAAAAAACGTTTTGCTTTAAATTAAGGATGTTGAGTCTGTTATTTTCTTGGCCTTGCTAGGTTTTTACACAGTTGTTTTGTGCTTACTAAATTAATATAATGCTATAGAATATCCAAAATCCAAACCATTACTGTGCAAGCCAAACATAAACAAGTTATATAACGCTGCAATAATTAATTTATTAAAGTAAGTGGAAAATTCAAGGCGCACGTAATCTTTTTGGACAACTGACAGGCAGGTGTGATCAAGAAAACTGAGAATCCACTGATTGTAGGCAGATAGAGAGACAGGTTTGTCTGGGTGATTAGAAAGTAAAGTGAGATGCAGTTGGGAAAAATGAGAGAGGTCATTGGCTGTCCCAGAACAAGGAGAAGTAACAGTGCAGAAACAGCCAGGGGAGTTTAAAGGAACCAGCTGCAGCAGTAATAAATGTCTCAGGAGATTCAGGAGCCAGGACCCATTCACAAACAGGAGTGCAAAGCAGCTGTGCCAGAAAAGTGATAACAAGAAGTACAGAGCAAGCTTAAAGAACTGCTGGACGCTCTCCGATTCTCAGTAATCCCCCTCCCCCCCAGTATACTTTATATAGAAAGGAGAAAGGTAACACAGGGCTTTGGGCATCTCCAGCTCAGGTCACTCTGTGCATCACTCCTATTCATGGTCCACCTCACTGTACACCCCATGAGGACACCTCTGCCCAGGGTGGGGGAACAGCTGGCCCCAGCCCTGTCACAGGAAGGAAAGTTTTACTGCACCAGGGCTTTCCAGCTCCACTTGCTTTCAGGGATCCTGACCCTACAAACCAGATCAGCTCATGCAACATCACTGTTACTGAAAGTTGCATGCCGTGATCTGGGTTAGCAGAGAGATGGACCATTTTCTGGCAAAGCTAAACCAAAGCCAACCCATGTCTAGCATTTCTCACAACTCCTCTCTTCTGTTATCGGCATGTCTTCCTTTGCTCAGCATTTGCATCATGTTTTGGCCTGATCTTCTTCCCTCCAGCTTGTTCTATGCATCTCTTTACCCATCTCACCACATTTGCTCTCTCATATAACACAGCCTAGAGACAGGCGGTCAGAAACACCCCAGCCAGTCTTTGACAACAGCAACAACAAAAATAGGAGATGCTCTTCCCATGTTGCATTTGCAGAGCACTGCAGACAGGACCTGCCACTAAGGAGCCCAGAAAATAATCATAGAATCATAGAATCATTTTGGTTGGAAAAGACCCTGAAGATCATTGAGTCCAACCATAACCTAACTCTAGCACTAAACCATGTCCCTAAGAACCTCATCCACACATCTTTTAAACCCCTCCAGGGATGGTGACTCAGACACTTCCTTGTGCAGCCTGTTCCAATGCCTGACAACCCTTTCCATGAAGAAATTTTTCCTTATATCGGATCTGAACATCCCCTGGTGTGACTTGAGGCCATCTGTGCAGTTGAGTACAAAAGCAGTGTGGGTCCTAAAGACAACATGCATTATCTCAAATTCAAGAAGTTATTTGGTGAAACAGGAATACATGAGGAAAAGTATCTTAACGCCAGTGTGAGGCACACACAACAGGCCAGGGCACAAAGCCAGGTCACTTCAACCAGTATGACAAGTTTCAAACAGGTAAGAATAGCTCTCTTTGGGCAGCAGCAGATGTCTCCCCTGATTGTCACAAACATCAGCCACAGCCATGACCACATGAGCATTTCTGTGTGGCACAGTCCTTGCCCCTTTGTCCATTTCCGCACCGCTCTGAAGATCTTGACACCCAAATGTCATCTCCCAGCTTCCTTGACCTGGCCACGCATCCATCATGAGTGTGAGGGCTCCCTGCTTGTTATGTGGAGTTGCTTGCTTGTCTGTAATGGGTGAGACCTAGTGCATCCTGCATGCCCAAAACTAAGGTTCCCACATATTTGTGGGGTTCGGTCCCACCATTTCCTGAGGTTGGCTGTGAGAATTGTGACAGTGGTAGGTGCTGTCTTCAGGGAAGTGCCCACAGACAGCATGGATGAGACCAGTGAACTCTGCTACTGAACCTTGAATACTAGTAGTAGCACTGTTGTCATAGCCCTGTTTGGCCAAGAGGACGGGCAGGGTTACGTGCACCTGAAAGCTTGTCTGCTGTATTCTCCCACAGACCTTGCCTTGTGTAATATTGTTTACGTGATACTCAAGTATTCTTGCAAGCAGATGCAACAAAAATACAGGTGCAGATCAACTTGTGATATCCAGTTTGTGACGGTTGATTCTGCTTTTTTATTTCCTTCACATTAGAACAGTGCTAACCAAGTTTCTGATGAAAGACATGTTTATCTTACTGTATTGCTAAGGCAGAGACCATAGACACGTGGAGGACCTGGTGTCATGGAAAACTCTTGCTTTGGACCATAATAATCTCCTTGGCTGTTTGCTGAACTCTGACAAAATACTCTTACCTATGGTTGGACAGTGTTGCACAGGGTACGCCACAGGTGCTTGCAGACGTCACTATGCAAACATTGAAATAACCACACTGCAATTATTGACACTAGATATTTTTAACACAAATGAACTAACTGTCAACAAATCAATTTTTCTAGTGGACGTAATTAATCATTTTTAATAGCATTATTTTATCAGTGTTGGAATATTGCCAGTCCACCTCGCTTGTTTAAATGTCTGAACTTCCCCTGCTCCTCTCTCACCTCAACTAGTAGAAATAACACTGTGCCATTTTGCTGCAACAGCTTTTCCCTTACCCCACCCAATACATGAAGGAGTGTGTTAGCCAGGGTTGGATGTGGTATAGAAACTTGACACCTTGCTGTTATATTGTTCTCATTTGCCCATGTAAGTCACTTACTTTGTTTCACTTTTGTTTTTCTGTAGGTTTTGGTTTCTTTTCTTCTTTTTTGTAAATATGCTGGATCTTATCCCTCGATTGCTTAGCATGCTTTGTGCACAGGATCTTGTCAAAGGGCTTTTGAAACTTTGTGTATGTTAGTCAATCAGTTTATCTTCTTATGGGCCTTTTCCAATAAAGTCCCAGAACTAGGTGAGAACTAATTTCCCACTGCCGATTCACCAACACAAGTTGCCAAGTACAGTTTGTAGGCTGCTAATACCACTACTCAATTCTAAATAGATTTACAATTTTTAAGTTTTTTAAGACAGAAGTTGTTTTTAACAATAGCTTGTGTATTTTTTGTTAGCAGCTTACCTGCTTCATACTTAGGTTTCTGCAGAAGTTTTGTATGCAAACACGTGTGTTTGGGGATGTTTTAAAATTGATTTAAATTTAATTTTATTTTTTACTTTTGTTACTGCTGTTTTCTGCATGCCATCTTCTGACTCTTTAGTCTCCCAAGTCTTGGCTGAACTGCAGGGGGACACTCAGATCTTATGTAATATGGAGTAAGGGTACTGGAGAGGATGCAAACCCAGCTCCAACTACTCATGCTCCAGGCTTTCCAGAACAGAGACCTCCTGAAAGTGCGACATGTCCTGAATACTCAGATGTACAAATACAATAGTTGCTGCAGGGGCAGTTGCTTTAAAAAAACTGAGCAGATGTAATAAGCACATTGTGCTTCTTGCATAATAGCTGAGTAGTTAGAGAATTTAGTTGAAGAGGGGAAGTTGACCCTGTTCCAGGACTCTATTTGCACTTATTAGTCCATATTTCATCTAATTCTTCTCTAGTCTAAAAAGCTTAGGCTCTTCAGGGGATATGGACTGCAGCTTTATCCCGTTGTTCCCATGAACTCAAATGGTAGGCTGAAAAGACTAAGATTTCTTTACTGTGTTCCTGGGCTTTACGTGTTTGTCACTATAGTTATACCAGCAAGGGTCAGTTTTTGCCAGTTGAACTATTGTATTGAAAAGTGAAGTATTTGAAAAAGACAGAGAAGAATCACAAGCCATCCCCATTCATGGGTAAATGTTGTAGCCCTGGTTCCGTTATGCAAAAGGTCAGTCTTACACCCATCTACTATCTGTCCCAGCATTACTAAAGAGAAATAAATATTTCCCATCAGATGATTGCTCACAGAAGAGGAGCCTGCTCTCAGTCCCCAGGACTTCCTACTGCATACCTTGCAGACACCTCTCCCCTTGACAAAGTTTCTTTCCCCTTCCAGGTAACCAAGCCTCCCCAAGCTAATACAGAGGGTGCCCAAGAGCTTACTGCTCCATATAGTCCTGCTATGCTCAAGTGCCCAACATTAGATAGGATGATGCCTAGTTTGAGGATACATAAAATTACTCTTTTTTTGCATGGAGTTAGTAGATGGTAATGAGTGGTGTTCCCCAGGGCTCAGTATTGGGGTCAGTTCTGTTTCATCTCTTCATCAATGATTGGGATGAGTGGATTAAGTGCACCATCAGTAAGTTTGCAGATGAAACCAAGTTGGGTGGGAGTGTTGATCTGCTGGAGGGTAGGAAGGTTCTACAGAGTGATCTGGACCAACTGAATCATTGGGCCAAGGCCAATTGTATGAGGTTCGACAAGGTCAAGTGCCGGGTCCTGCCCTCGGGTCACAATGACCCCATGCAACTCTACAGGCTTGGGGAAAAGTGGCTGGAAAGCTACCCAGCAGGAAAGGACCTGGAGGTGATGGTTGACAGCTGGCTGAACATGAGCCAGCAATGTTTCCAGGTGGCCAAAAAGGCCAACAGCATCCTGGCTTGTATCAGGAATAGTGTGGTCAGCAGGACTAAAGAAGTGATTGTGTCACTGTACTCAGTGCTGTGAGGCCCCACCTTGAATCCTGTGTTCAGTTTTGGGCCCCTCACTACAAGAAGGACATTGAGGTGTTGGAGAGAGTGCAGAGAAGAGCAACAAAGCTGGTGAAGGGCCTGGAGCACAAGTCTGATGAGGAGCAGCTGGGGGAACTGGGACTGTTTAGTCTGGAGAAAAGGAGGCTGAGGGGAGACCTTATCGCTGTCTACTACTACCTGAAAGGAGGTTGTAGCATGGAGGAGGTTGGTCTCTTCTCCCAAGCAGCAAGTGATAGGACAAGAGGAAATGACGTCAAGTTGTGCCAGAGAAGGTTTAGATGGGATATTAGGAAAAATTTATTCATGGAAGGGGTTGTGAAACACTGGAACAGGCTGCCCAGGAAAGTGTTTGAGTCACCATCCCTGGAGGGGTTTAAAAGATGTGTGATGAGATTCTTAGGGACATGGTTTAGTTTTAGAGTTATGCTATGGTTGGACTCAATGATCTTCAGGGTCTTTTTCAACCAAAATGATTCTATGATTCTAGAAACTGATCAGAGTTCTCTGCAGGTGCTCAAAACTCCACATGAATTCCAGAAGCAATCCCAGCCCACTGTTTCCCAGCACTGCCTAATCTTATGAGCATCTCCCTGCTAAACCTGAAAGCTCCTCAGGCATTTAACTTTACTCACCCACACATGTTAAGGAGATTCTGTTTGGGGAAGATAGGTACTTATCTCTTGCCTCAAGTCCCACTGCAATTCAGCTTAGGAAGACAGGCATTTAAATATCTTTTAGAAGCCTGAAAAATTAGCAGCAGTCAGAATTATGTCTGGCTGCTTCTAGCATGGGCCATCAGCTTTGACATACGTGCAAAATGCAGAGAGCACATCTTGAGCTAAGCATAGGAGTGGAAGTGTACATTTTTCCATTTGAGAGGGATTGATGTGACACCATCCACATCTTACAAGACTGTCCCAACTATCACACCATGCCTGGGCAAAAAGCATTGATCTCTCCAACTGAACCTGAACCACTGCGTGGTGAATACAAGGAGTTTTTTGCTCCATTTCTCATCTCAATAGGAGGAAAACCAAGGGGAGCAAACCCACATAGCTGTAAAAGATGTATTGTATGGGAGATTGTCATGGAACAAACACGAAAAATATGGCATAACCTCCTAACCCTCCACCCCGTGCCAGAGAACATCTGAACTACTAGGATAACCTTGGGTTCACTTTTGTCTGTTCTGATGTGGCCCTGTGACTTGCACATTCCTGGCTGCGCAGGCTCTCAGCTGCAGCACCTACCATCCACGCTACCCGATGGTTGCTGATCATGCCATTCTGCTGTCAAGTTTGAGTTCAGGGCTTAATTAGAGTCTAGAAACATCACCCACTTCCTTTCTTACGGCTTTCTTCATCTTTATGCAAAATGTGGGTGGAAGCACCGTGATCACTCACTGCTTCATCAGTGCCAGTCCTGCAGGAGGGACAGATAGGCTGGAACTTGTGTGGATGGAGCGTTACTGGTGTTTCCCGTGACTTTCCAAGTGGATATCTGTGCTCTAACCGCAGGTTGGCTTTGCCCACAGGTGCTGTGAGGTCACTTACTTGTTGGTGGAAAGAAGGAAGCACCTCAAAGGAAGCAGTCATCTTCTGCAGGTCTTCACAAGTGCCTCTCTCTGTCTGCTGGCCATGCGGCAAAGCTGAGGCAATTAGATTGCTCCTTTCGGCCCTTCCAGGACTCAGACACCTAAAATTTCATTGAGGTAATAGATACCTCAGTGAGGTATCTAAAGTAGATGGATGAGATTCCATCCTGAATACTTGAGACTTTGCTGTTAATGATTGCAAGGAAAAAAACCCCAAAATATCAGTAAGTAAAGATGGTGACTACTGAAAACTGAAGTAGAGGAAGTATCAGTTAAAATTTGCATCTAAGACACCATTTGAAAACAATCTAAGACCTACAGCCTTTTGTTAATCTTTTCATTTCTCCTTCACTTCATGTCCCATCAGCCTTCAGAAAAAATAATGTATTATAGTGTTGAAAGAACTTTTTCACAGCCTTTCTATGAAGCCATAGTCATGAACCATGGGGGTTTTAAAATAATTTTAACACTCTAAGAAAAAGTAGTGGGATCAATAAGACCATGATGTTAACCCATCAGTTGTTCCCCACTTAGTCTAGTTCTTTGCATAGTGTTGTCTGAAAAAAAGACACAGGAGAATTTATTCTCATAGCTTGAGTGTACATTGATTGAGATTACTATACTAGAAAACCTGAGAAAGCATGGTATATTTATATACAGGTCATGTAAATACAATGTGGAGAAGTTTAATATTTTAATGTTGCAAAGGGCTTTCATTAATGCTGTAGTTCTGAGAGAAGGATGTAAAGCAACATAAAGGAATTGAGATTTGATTTTTACTGAGATAAGTTGAAGGAGTAATTCATCTTTACTAAATGTCAGCATTTCTTCTTTCGTGTCTTTATGTGATGCTCTTTCTATCACTCCATGCTTGGTTGAGAACAATGTACATTAGGAACGAATCCTTCACAGATGTGACTTCATGATGTTCTGTTTATTATTTATGTTTGCATAATTCCATGTGTTAATAAAAAATAAATAATTCACCCAAGATACATAAAATTAAATGGTTGGTTTTGTCCTGGAGCAACAGCACACTGTGCTTTTACTTTATGCACATTTCTGAGAGCAGACAGAAAGTCAGTTCTGCTGAGTGATCTGATCTGACATTGAAAAAGTTTATTATTAACTGTATTTTTTTTTTTTTTGAAAGTATGTTTATTTTTTTTAAGGGGGGCGGGGGGGGGAGATTACATTTCAAATGCACTTCCAGAACTTTGTTAGTTACCTAAGGATTTGAAATTTAATATATAGGTCAACGTCTCCTCTTGTGAAACGACTGTTCATATTTTTTGTTTTGTATCGATATTGAGGCTCATCTGTCTTTATGAAGCGCTGCCAGTTCTCTGAATGAAAGCCACGACGTCAGGGCTGGGTGCTGCATTTCCTGGAGCCGAAACCAGCCATCTACCCGAAGAACTGGTAGGCAGGACACGCTCTTCGGCCCAAAGTACTGGGCGTATTAAAAAGTAAGGCTGAGGATTTAAAACTGACAAAACTTTCGAGGTAAACCCCATGATACGCTGGGTATCACTGTACAGAACGCTTGCATCAGGCTTGTAGAAAATTCGGACGCCTTGATGTACGAAGCCGTTGTACATAAAGCTGCACCTGGAGAAATCGGTATCTGCGACTGCCAGGACGGCAGCCAGGAGAGGACTAAGCCTGACGGATGCCCGAGGTGACGGGGTCGCGCCCAGACCGAGCGATGCCCGTGGGATTCAGCAGCAGCAGCCGCGCCTCACCAGTGCCGGAGAGAAGGGAAACCCTCAAACAACTCAATGAGCGGTTTCAGCCACGGGGTTTTGAGACAGCCCCGGCTGCCTCACCCCCGCCCGGGCACTTCTCACTGCTTGTGGCTGTGACAGACCTGGCAGCCAGAGTCGCTGCACCCAAAACCCGACGGGACGGCCTCCCCGGGAGGCCTGTCACCGCGCCGCCGCCTCCCGCTGCTGAGTCACGCCGCTGCGCAGCGCCGCTCCCCTCGCCCCCTCCCCAGCTTGCCGGGCGGCCCGGCGGGGGCCGAGCCGCCGCCCCGTCGCTACCGGCGACCGGTCACCCCGCCGCCGCCCCGTCCCTCCCCGCGCCGGCCGCGACGCGGCCCTTCCCCCGCCGCACATGCCCAGAAGGGCGGGAGCCGCGGCGCGCCCGGGCGCTGCTGCTGTGACAGCAGCGGCGCTTTCCCTTCCGCTGGGTGGGGGCTGCGCCGCGCCGCGCCCCCCCCCCGGGCCCGGCCCGCCGGCGGCGGCGGAGAGCCACCGTGCCACGCACAGGCCGCCCGCCGAGCTCCTTCTCCGCCTCGGCCTGAGCCAGCCGCCGCGGGGCGGGAGGCGGCCATGTCGCTATTGTCTGCGCTGGTGCCCTTGCTCCGGGTGTACCGCATCGGCCTCCTCGTCATGCTGCACCAGCTGCGCCGCCACCTCCGCCCGCGCTGCCCCCCGGCCCCAGGTGAGCACCTCAGCCGGCGCCGCGGGGCGGGGCGGCTGCGGGCTGGGGGCGGCGGCCCCCGCCGCGGAAAGGAGAAAAGTTTGCCGCGGTTCCCCCACCCACCCCGGTGGAGAGCGGGGGCGGCAGCGCCGGGGCTGTGGGGAGAGCGGGGCCAAGACCTCGCGGTCCGCCCGCGGGGTGAGCGGGCGGCCTAGCCCGGCCAGGGCAGGGCAGCCGCGACCTTGGCCGCAGCGGCGGGTCTCCCCGGCCCCGCCGCTTCCCTCGCAGCAGAGCAGGGGCTGAGGCACCGCGGCGGCTCCGGCCCGGGCCCGGCTGCCGCCGCCGGCTCCTCTCCCGCCCCCCTCGGCGGGCAGGGCCCACCGCGCCGCCCGGGGGCAGCGGCCCTCCGGGGCTGCGGCTGGCGGGACGCCCTTCCCGCCCCCGCCGGACCCCGCCCTCGCTGCCGCCGGCGGGTGGTGCGCCCCGGCCCCTACCGCCCCGTCCGGCCCCCCGGGCCGCGGCCGCCCCGGACGGGGGGCGGGGCGGGGCGGGGGGCCGGGCCCGTGACGGGCGCCTGGCTGCACGGCGGCCTGACTGAGGCGGCGTGGGGGCTCGGCGGGCCGGGGGTCCCCGCTTCTCCTTTCCCTCTTTCCTGCTTCCTGACGGGTTCGCCTCAGACCTCGGCTCAGAGCCGCGCGGGCGCAGCTTCCCTCCGCCCAGGTAGGTGCTTGCAAGGCGGGCAGTCTCTCGCTGCCCGGCCGCGGCGCCCGGCGCTCCTGCCGCCGCCGCCCGTCGTGCCCCCGCCCCGCTACCGGCCCCGCCGGCCGCTGCCCCCGCCCGCCCGGGCCGCTGGGACCTCCGGCCAGGCCTCCGTGCCCCGGCCGCTCCGGGAGGGGAACGTACCCATGCTCTGGAAACTTTGATAGCGGCTGTCACTCGCTGCCAGGCTTTAAGCTGACAAGTGAGTGACACTTGTAGTTTTCTCCAAGGGACTTTAGATCAGTTACTTGTTGGACAAGTTACGCTTTTGAGCTTTTCCCAATTTGAGTCAATAGCAAGTTTAATCCTGACTGGAGGAAACTTTTTGAGTTTGACAGAAAACAAGGATCTGAGTTTCTTCTTTCCTTACATTACTCATAAAGACTTTAAAACGCTTCTGAGTTTATAAACTTACAGCAAACTGTGAGTCCGGATGGATGCGTACGATACCATCAGAGCTGAGTGTACAACTTCATGCAAGTCAGTGCCTTTAACTTTCTCTCCTTAACAGCAAGTGAGCTTTTGTGACTCTAGTTTTAATCAGAGGAACGGTAATAAAACCCCAAACGAACAACACTGAGAGGGCATAGTGTTTCGGTAGGGAGATGAGGCAGGTGAGGACGTTGTTTTAGAGAATATCTGAAGTGCTGGGGAGGAGATGGGACACATACACCACACAGAGTGTATTTGTGCGTTTCATCACACGTGGCTTCCTTGGGTAGCATTTTTTCTACATTTAATTAATTCTTGATACTTTTGCGATAGGCTGGGATTCTGCTTTCTCCTTGAAAGACAGAGATAAAACCCCCAAACAAATGAGAGAAGTCTGGTGACAAAAAGGGCAGATGTGCGTACAGTTTGAAGTCATCTGAGCATTTTTCTAGCATTAGTTTTTCTTGGCAGAGTGAAGCTGGGTATTGTGCCTAGGGTGTGTAACACTTTCCAAATCTTTTTTCGAACCAGAGAGAAACAGCATGACGAAAATGTGACCCAAGTGTTTTGTTGCAGTCTGATCTTAGCTGCTATTTAAAAAAAAAAAAAAAAAAGTATTGAATTTGGAGATGCCGGAGGAAGGCAGTGAAGATCCAACCTGTGAAATGTCAGCTGCCTGAGTAGGACCAGGGCAGATTTGACAGATGTGGAAAGTTTTCTTTCAGCCCTAACTTGGGGTGGTTTCTTCCAAGGACGAGAAGTTTCCTCTTCAGATAGTTGTTTGTGCGCAGTTCCTTCTTGGCAGTTACCTGCTGCCTTGCTTCCACTCACTGTGTCCAGACACTGCTTAAAAAAGTGAATCAGCTTGTCAACGGGACCTTTTTTACTCAGATTAACCTCGTTTCCATAATAATTTCAAAATAGCGACTGCGGTGAAACAAAAAGCGAAAGTGTTGGTTAGAACATTCAGAATTAAAGCTTGGATCAGTAAACTACAGTTGCTGTAAGAAAACGCCAAGTAACTTTTCCAGGCAGTAACCTAGAAAGGTGCGTATATTTAAAATTTTCTGTATTTTTTTGAGGGGTTGTCCAAAATTCTCATCGGTACAGGTGTTTTATTGTCAGGGTGTCTTCCCAAGGAGAGCCTGGAGGTGGGAAGCGGGGCTGGGAAGGGCAGAACGGCAGAGTCAGCCGTGTGTCTGATCCCGTCTCCTTCATCACAGTTCCCCCGGGAGGGTTCTCACTCTTCATGTGGCAGCGGTGCAGCTCTCCCCTGGAAGGTTTAAAACAGGGGGATGCCCAATGGCTTGTCCTTGGGCTCTGTGGGTAAGCAAAGCGCTCTGTTGTCAGTGCAACCCTTGTGCTTCCAAATTTTCCAAGAAGAGCTTGCTTTCTTGCACTTGCTGGGAAGAAGAGTTCAGGATTTCAATCCAAGTAAACCGATTTAGTTTCATTTTTATTTTCCTTTAGCCTAGAGTTGCATGACGTTGGCAGATGTGCTTCTGCATGGCTTTTGAAAGTGACGGTCTGTTCTGTCACATCCTGCTGGGGTTCATCTAAGTTTTGCAGGTGGGATTCAAGACGACTTTTTGAAGAAAGAGGGTAGTTTGAGCTCTGAAATTTAGATTCAGTGCAACAACTTGGTCATTGTTTTGAGTTGCAATCTGAAAAGTTACTAATATTTGCTAGCAGTGAGCCTACCTGTCCCCCAAGTACACACTAGGGAAGTTGGTCTGAAATTCTCATTGTGAAGTTCAGAGAAGGGAAATGTAGAGTTGGGAGAATAAATGGGGTGTAGTCAGTGATTGCTTCTCTAACTCAAAGCAGTGTGGAACAGTAAAGGGGAACTTATGTTTTAACTTAAAACATTTTTCCAGGTACTAATTGCATAAATGGTATAACTGCCGATAGGTATTGTAAACTATGTTAGTGATCAGTGGTCTAAACAATTAACAGTTTCATTAGAAATTACCTTGGATTTTGTTTTTTTACGGTGCTTAATCTTAATTAATTGAAGGAAAAAAAAAAAAAGCCCTGCGTGACTAAAGATAACCATCTTTTTAAAAACAGAAATCTTATTAGTGGATTGATAAAAGGCAAACTAATGTTAATTGTGACACCAGGATAATAACACTGGGAATGTGGTCACTGAAAGTCATCCTACTGATAACAAAAATGGTTAATTTAGTAATATTTTTTAGTATTTTAAAAGCATCTTAAGGAACTTACTTGGCATCTTCCTCTTGCATTTTCTCTTCTACTGCATGTTTCATTGAAATTTTGTAGGGGAAGACTTAAATGTGGAGTATTTTGTAGTTTTGAAGTCCTCAGTAGTCATGTGTAGAAAACTGGCTCTGAAGAAAGTGGTAGTGGCTGAGGTTCAGAAGACCTTAAAGCTGACTGGTGTTCTTCCTAAAAATGCTTGAGATATAATTTGCCCCAATTTCTAGATAATCAGTGTCATCATTTGTACCA
This sequence comes from Columba livia, assembly GCF_036013475.1. Classification (NCBI taxonomy): domain Eukaryota; kingdom Metazoa; phylum Chordata; class Aves; order Columbiformes; family Columbidae; genus Columba; species Columba livia. The sequence continues at coordinate 117,080,385 of NC_088602.1, forward strand.
AGTTTCTTTAAAATTAATCGTGAAATATTAATTTAGGAACATGCATCTCTTAATTTCGGTTTCACGTATTGAGGGCTTTTACTTCGTATGAGTAAAGCATAATGATAGACCGAGCACATCCTGCTCCAAGCCGTACGAGCTCCAGGTTGTAAAACATCCAGAGGTGGGTAGAAAAGTGATCAGGTAGGAAGCATTGTCAGCAGACAAAAGCAGTTAATCCCTCTCCCGATGCACACACCTGAGAGAGTTATATAGCTAGTTTTAGAAGCAAGGAGACACTTGTTTTATGGCTGCCCCAGTGTCGAATGAGTCAAGGGCTGTGTGGTGATGCCCACTGTGTAGTTGGAGAGGCGCCATCGCTGTGTGCACACGGGGGGGCAGAGCTGACTCTGCGGGGTGGCTGCACACCCCGTGTTTCCTCACATTCCCGTGCTTGGTTTCACAACCCGAGTGACTCTCATATGGGTTTTGAACCTATTTTCTTTGCCACTGGGGAAGCCGAGCCCTGCAGTGGTGCAAGGGCGGCACCACTGCCCTCCGCAATGTGCGTCATCGCTGGCGTTTCACTATTTTGGCCCAAGCCCTGTCCTGAAGATGGGAGCTGTGGGTTTGTGTTAGGAGAGTGAGCGGGGTCTGAGGAGGCAGCACAGCCTGTCTCAGGGAGAGCAGGGAAGAGGGGCTAGGGGGCAGGAAAGCTGGGCCCTTCCTCCTGCTCCTCCTCCTGTGGCAGCTGAGTGGGCTGCAAGGCCGCAGGGGATCCTGTCTGCAGGCTCTTAAAAAGCCTTGGTCCTGGTACTGGCTGGTGTTGGTGTCCAGCTGCACAGAGGCGGTGAGGAAAACAGCAGCTTCTCGGAAGGTGCACTCTGTTTCAGTGTGGGTGGGAGGGAATTCAAGGGAGAAGGGAAAAGGCAGGTTTGTAGCCTGAAGGCTTCTGTGAGTGGAAGGGTTTTCAGCAAATCAAAGCGGTGCTAGTTTTTTTATCGTGGAGAGTTAGGCAACCTAAAAGAGAGCATCTCCATCGGCTGCCCTTGTGCTTCGTGCCCAATGAATTTCATTCTACGAGGTGCGTCTTCCGTTTGGCTCAGAATTGAAGCTGCTCTGGTTTTTGCCAAGCCTGGGCTATGAACACTTTATTTCACTGAAACAGGAAAAAATTTTGCTCTTCTTACAGAAAAATGAGAGGTATGATTGTGGGTTTTTTTGTTTTCTTTTCTTTTAGCCCCATAGTGCTAGTTATGCTTTATAACACTCGAAGAGCTGCAGGGATGATTAGCACTTTATATGACAGCTGAAGTGTGATTTACAGCATTATAATACAGTCTGTATTATAGTGACATAACCTAAACTGTGGCAATGCTACTCTGTGCCACTAGCACCAAGTGCCAAATCCATCACAAAACAATGGCAAAGCTGTAATGTACATGAGAATGAAGGGTGGGGTAAGTCTAACACTCTCATGCACTAAAATAACTTGTATTTTATCAGTCTGTGATGAACTTTTTATGGTCCAAGGTGTGTCTTACTAATTATAAATATTAAAAACGCATCAGGTCTTTTATTGCAGTGCCTTCCTCCATGTCTTCAAGAACTGCATTATAACTGCAAAAGAAACTATCAGATTTAATGAAATCTTGGGAGCCTCTATGCTTCTTGGAGACACCATGTCATAGATTGAAAGTGAGGGATCTAAAAGCAATGATAATACATACTGATACAGCATATCTTGTCATTGCAGCCTGATGCTATGGCAGGATTACATCAATATACATTACACCACTTTGTTTTTCAAAATCATCAGTTTTTGTGGGATTGCATACCTTGGTGCTGTTGGTGTGCACATCTTTGGAATTAGGCAGCGTTACCATGTTAAATCAATAGTTTATCCTGGCAGCTTAAAAGGTACTGAATGAATCACAGTAGTGGGCATGCTAGTAATCAGAACATTGTCCCCCCCAGGAAAAAAAAAGTCTACACCCAGAAGTAAATCTTCAGAACAAATCCAATAAAATGCTTGCCTTGCATCTCTCATTCTGCTTCTAAACCAACAGTTGTGTCCAAATAAATATGTTTAGTCTTGGTAAACCTGTCCTTGGTTTTTCATTCAAGACATTCAGAAAGTGCTGCAAAATACCAGCTGTAGTTCAGAGGGGAAGTGTCTTTTCTCGGGAATGTTCATCAACAGCAGAAAGCACACCGGAGAAGCTTGCAAACATACTTTATTTTTTTTTTTTTGGCATATTCTCTTGCAGCAATATGAAAAACTCGGATTGTTTCTTTCTCCCCCAGCCAGCCCGTTTTACCAGCGGGGGATTTCTGGGCTCAGGCACAGGTGCAGCTCCTGCCAAGCAGAGAAGGAGCAATGCCATTGCTTCCAGGCTGGCTGCAGGGCTGCTCCTGATGTTTCTTTTGCTCTGTCTGCCTGGATTTTTGTGGAGGAGGTTGCATCCATGCTGAACTGATGGATTCCTTCTTCCTGATCCTGGCCAGGCACTGATGAAGGGCTTGTTGCTGTCGCAGTGGCTGGGCTGGTGGCGTGGAAGAAACAGAGAAGCATCAGCGTGCAGCTGTGCTGTGGCTTGGCTTTTTGGTGTAGCGACATCAGCTCTGGTGGGTGCCGGCTTCTGGCACTGTGCACAAAGACGCTGTTGGCCTCCGGTATTACTTGCATGTGACCATTTGCACAAGAAGCATTTTCCTGTGTAGGTATGGCGGTAGAGATTGCTTGCTTTATTGCCACACTCATCCCTACAGTGTCACCCCCTCCTGACTTTTGTAGCCTTTTGAAGAAAATACAGCAAAATTATTTTCCAGCTGATGTGGATAATAACATTTATTAGTGCTTCCCTGTCTGCTTTTCCTGTAATTATAATGCACTATTATTCCAGGAACCATGATTGTGAACTAGTAGTTCAGGAGATGGCTTTGATTTCAGAAAAAGGACAGGAAAGGTGTCAGACATGTATTGTTGATCTGCATGTAGGTTCAAGCTACTTTTCCTTTTATTTCAGTTAGAAAACATCTTTACATTTCAGAGGAGCAGATTAATGCTATAATTTGCATCACAGATTTTTTTTATTATGTTTTCTTTTTCAAAGCAAAGGCTGGAACAGTTAGATCGAGCTAACAAAACTTCTTTCAAAATAAACAACAAAACCTTTGCTCCTTCAGTATCAGGTTTCACTTGAAATGGATGTTAATAGTGAAGTTCAGTAACTCTTAGGCAAGAGAATGTTGGTCTAGCCCTAACTATAACTTAAGAGGCAGGATGACCGGTTTGTGTGACAGTAATGTATCAACTCTGTGGTGGTGGTTACGCTTTCTCTACCCAGAATTATGTAATTCCAGAAACAAGATTTACTTAGGTCTTCTAGCTCAGTTTCACAGCAGAATGTGATATTTTAAAACCCTTTTTGATTTTTCACTTTCCAATGGGCTTCTTGTAGGTCACACTTCCTGCAAATCTCATCTTTAAATTTGCAAATGTAATTAGTAAGGTAGGTTTCTTGATACGTTCACAGAAACGCTGATTTCACATAGTTAAGTGTGGTCAAACTTGTGCTTTCTCATTGTATCTTTATCTTGCTGCCTTTATCAGGTACTCATTAATGAGTGAAGGATCAAGAGGTGGGACGGTGGCCAAGAAGCGATGGAGAATAAAAGTTTAGAAGGTTCCCCATCAGACCTAAAGTTAGTGGCTCACCCGAGAGCAAAGAGTAAAGTGTGGAAGTACTTTGGGTTTGATACCAATGCAGAAGGATGCATTTTACAGTGGAAGAAGATCTACTGCCGTATTTGCATGGCACAGATTGCCTATTCAGGAAACACGTCCAACCTTTCCTACCACCTTGAGAAAAACCACCCTGACGAATTCTGCGAATTTGTGAAAAGCAACACTGAGCAAATGAGGGAAGCCTTTGCCACCGCATTTTCAAAAATCAAGCCGGAGTCGTCGCAGCAGGTCGTTCAGGATAGCCTCATCATGAAGACCTACCAGAACTATGAAAACAAAAAGCATCAGGAGCTGACATCTGCTGTCATCAGCTTAATTTGCGAGGGCATGTATCCGGCCTCTATTGTTGATGAACCCACCTTCAAGGCCCTCTTGAGAACAGCGGACCCCAGGTATGAACTTCCGAGCCGGAAATACTTTTGTACAAAAGCTATTCCTGAAAAGTACAATGCCATTAGAGAAATTGTGCTGAAAGAGCTCACCGAGGTTCTGTGGTGTGGCATATCCACAGACATGTGGAGGAGCGAAAACCAGAACAGGTCATACGTCACCGTGGCGGTTCACTTTCTCAGCAGCAGCCCTGCCAACTGTCTGGCGGTGAACTCGCGGTGCTTAAAAACATTTGAAGTACCGGAGGATAATACGGCAGAGACCATTACGCGAGTCCTTTATGAGACGTTCATTGAGTGGGGGATCAATACAAAAGTCTTTGGTGCTACGACAGATTACAGTAAAGACATTGTTAAAGCTTGCTCGCTCTTAGATATTCCCGTGCAGATGCCTTGTTTGGGGCACACTTTTAATGCAGGAATACAACAAGCTTTTCAGCTCCCCAAACTCTGCAGCCTTCTTGCCAGGTGCCGTAAACTAGTGGAGTATTTTCAGCAGTCTACGGTTGCGATGTACATGCTGAGCGAGAAGCAGAAGCAGCAGAACATTCTCCACTGCATGCTGGTAAGTGACCGCGTGTCCTGGTGGGGCAGCACGCTCGCCATGCTGCAGCGCCTCAAGGAGCAGCAGTTCGTCATCGCGGCTGTTCTCGTGGAGGACAGCAACAACCACCACCTCATGCTGGAAGCCAGTGAGTGGAATACAATCGAAGGGCTGGTGGAGCTGCTGCAGCCTTTCAAGCAGGTTGCGGAGATGATGTCTGCTTCAAAGTACCCGACAATAAGTATGGTGAAGCCGCTTCTCCACATGCTTCTGAATACTACCCTGAACATCAAAGAGAACGATTTGAAAGAAATCAGCATGGCAAAGGAGGTGATTGCTAAAGAGTTGTCAACCACCTACCAGCACACGCCTGAGATAGACATGTTTCTCAACGTTGCTACTTTCTTGGATCCCCGCTACAAAAAACTGCCTTTTCTTTCAGCCTTTGAGCGGCAGCAGGTTGAAAACAGAGTGGTGGAAGAAGCAAAAAGCCTGCTGGAAAAAGTGAAAGAAAATACCTTTAGGACTGAAGAGAAATTCTTTGCTGTTTCAGAAGAGCCCCCTGTGAAAAAAATCATCATCTCCTCTACTCCTCCCCCTACCAGTGTCATCAACAACATGCTTGCAGAGATCTTTTGCCAGACGGGAGGCGTGGAAGACCAGGAGGAATGGCATGCTCAGATTGTTGAGGAGTTGAGCAATTTCAAATCACAAAAGGTCCTCGGTTTGAACGAAGACCCGCTGAAGTGGTGGTCGGACAGACTAGCGCTGTTTCCAGTTTTACCAAAGGTTCTTCAAAAATACTGGTGTATTTTGGCCACAAGGGTCTTTCCTGAACGCCTTTTCGGTTCTTCTGCTAATGTTGTAAGTGCAAAGAGAAACCGGTTAGCCCCGGCTCATGTGGACGAGCAGATCTTTTTGTACGAAAACAGTCGGAATGGGTCCGAGGCAGAACCGGAGGATGAGGACGAAGGGGAGTGGGGTTTGGAACAGGAACAGATTTTTAATTTAAATGACTCAGTAAATGTAAACAACAATTTCTTTAATATCCGAGACAGTGGGTTTGTTTAACAGGACTACTGCGGTACATTTAATAACAAACAAACGAAAAAAAGTGTTTGTCTTAAGTTACCAAAAATACTTCTGGTTTATGCTATGAATGCTGTAAATATTGAACAGTTGTAACAAACTTGATTTAGCTTCCATTGTCTATGTTTTTCCCACTGTCTTAAATCATGAATGACTTGTGATTAAACAGCACTGAAATGAATGAGGAAATAAATTCTACAAAGACCGTCATTTCTGACTGTGGCCCAGACTTCAGAAAGCACTTATCCATGAGTTTCCTTTCCACTTGCTTCACTGGGAAGCAAACACATGCTTATGTGCTTTCTATCATAAAATTTTTTTCCTAATTTAGGACCCTGAGCAAGGATGTTTTTAAGATTTATGCCTCCATTTGTAAATCATCTGTGACTCAGGATGTTAGCTTTAAATTTTGGATTTTAAAGCATTATTTTTAAAATCCATAAATCTGAGCAGTGAATATTTCTAGAGTATATTGATACTATGGAATGCAAAAAGATCTTGAGCCTGATTTTTCTTTTTCACTACCTCATGTCTTAGCCCTGGTCTATGGTAGAAAAGCTCAGCTGGTATAAATCTGTCAATTAGGGGACTGATCTATTGTTATTTTAACTGATACTGTGCTGGCATAGGCTGTAGTATGGATGCACTTATACTGGGATAAGTTATTTTTTCTTTCTAGTGTGGTATAAATGGTATAAACACTTCTAAACTGGTATTGCTGTGTCCACGTTAGTCCGGTTTTACCATTTAACTGCAGCAGCTAAATGGCAAAACCTTTTCTTTTTTTTTTTTCATTTTTATTTTATGTGTGTGTCTAGGCAAGCCCTGATTGTGGTCTCTTGTGCTTTTACAAGGTGCTGAGGAAGCGCTTGGGGTCAGGGCGGCATTGGGTCTCCTTGACTTTGTGCCGATGTCGGAGCCGATGCTGCGCGGTGTGAAGCTGGCGAAGCATTGGGCCCCTCGGCGGCAGAGGGAGGGAGGGAAAGAGAGGGTGGGGAGATGTGTACGGTCTAACAGTCTGTCTGTGTTATAAAATCCTTAACCTCTTAATTTAAATGGGGACTTTGCCCAGGGGTAGCTAGAAAATTTTGTTGGCACGAAAAGCAAAATAAAAAGCTTTAGTATTATGTAAATATATTTAAAAGAAGGGGACCCCTTCATTTCCCCACATGTATTTAGTGAGTCTTTAAGATTGTTTCTTATTACGTTAGCACTTAAAATATCTTTTTTTTTTTTTTTTTTTTTTCTCCTGTCTCTTTCTGATTGAGTTTGTAGCGTGGACTTTAGTCTGGTCCGGTCTGATGTTTGAGTACTGTTTCTGATTAGTTGTTGTGTATCGTAATTGCTCCCTTTGTGTATCTACGCCTCAGTGTTGTAAGCCCTTTTGAGAACTTGGAAAACAAGAAACAAAGAAAGAAAACCAACCCAAATCCCCCCATCTCTTAGGAAATACTGCAGGTCATAAACAAGATTAGAGTTCACGCTTGGCACAGAGTGGGATGGCAGCCAGGATTTTTCCCTGAGGTGCGGAGAAGGACTCTTGGCAATGTCCAGTTATAGTCAAGGTTTGCTTGGGGTTTTATTTTTGTTACTGGTGTCTTGCCCTCTACCCCGGCTTTAGTCCGTGACTGTATCTAGCACAACCTTTCTGGAGAGAGGTCTGTTGGAAACTGGCTGTTACTGTTCTGGAGGAAGAAAGTTGTGTCTTTTTATCATGGTGGTACCCTCGGTTGTAGAAAGGGCCCAGAGCCAGGAGTAATATACAAAAATACAAATTGTGATGGAATTTATTGGATTGAATTTATTGGCAGATGACTGCTTGTTTATATTTTGGTTTAATAGTTTTTGCAAGTTTGAGTCCTCTCTGTTCTTTGTAGGTGGCGGGATAGGGAGGGTGGATGGGGAGGAAGGACAGAGGTTAAAGGAGCAGTGGAGTAATTAGTAGTGAACTACCTGGCACATTTAAGGTTGGGAAAAATGCACTTAACAGGTGGCGTGGCTAATGTTTGGTTGTCAGCAAGCCTGGGTTTTCACCCTCCAGTCCCCTGAAAATTAATTTGCACTTTTACAAAGTACACACACAGTGCATCCCATTGAATGTTGCTTCTCTCCGTGTCCACTTTAGAGGTGTGTGTGATTGCTTGAGGTGCAAAACACAGGCTTGGGCTAAACTTCCACAGGTGTGTAGGCTGTGAGGGCAGCAAAGGAAAATTAAGGAAGGGAGTGAGATACAGCAGGTCCCTTTTTGATGTTACCTGAGCTCCTGTGACACCCCATCAGGAAGATCTCTTCCTTTTTAAGTCCATCAAGTGCCAGTTTGCACCACCTTGGCCTGCTCCCACCAGCGCCAGCCCTCAAGGAGCTGCACACATGCTGGCGTAAGGCACGTGGATCCTCTCCTACAGGAGTCTGATTCAAAGCCGTGCCCTCTCAGCCAAGACAGAGCCCAGAGCCCTGCTCCTTGTTCAGCCCACCCCTCCTGGCAGCGTCCACCTCCTGTTTCCATCTCCATCTCCATCCTTCTAGGGCGAAACATTCACAGCGACGCTTACAAGCAGTTTTACTGAAATCAGTGCAATGCACTACTCTCTTCCTTCCAGCTTCTTTTTATTTTTTTGGTATCCAAAATAAAACTGTAGTCGGTTCAATTGATGTGTCTCAGCGTTCTTTTAAAAAAAGGAGAAGAAAAACAAAAAAACAACACAAAGCCATTGTTAGTCCTACCCATTGTGTGTGAGATTTTTATTTAATGTTCTAAGCCTGGAATATTGTTAAATAAACCAGAAAAATAAGTTAGTTACTAGATTATTTGTCTGATGTCTGTTCGTATCTGCAGCACTTTATGACTTGGAACTCTTCTACAACTGTGGGAGGTTATATTCTAAGGTTTCGAAGCTATGCATTTATTTTCCTTTTGATCCTGTAAGTTATTTTTAAAAAAAAATGCTGTACAAATCTTTTGGATTAAAAAAAATTATGAAGATGAAAAATGTCAGAAGTTTATAGACAGTTTCTCTCACTTAAATACGTGTGGTGTTTTTCATTTGACGACATAATTTACTGTTTAGTTGGGTGGAGAACCAAAGTTGCAGAGCTGTTTTAAATATTGCTACAACGTGAGGTAAACCGTGGTGTTACTGCCAAGGGTGGGCCCAGAACACAATTCCAAATTACACTCTGAAGTCAGATTTATGTTCATGTTTCTTGACAGCTGATTTGAGTCCACAGCCTAATGTTTTCTTCCTCGTACAGCTGAGACATCTTTTTGGAGGGGCGGCACAGGAACTCCAGCTTTTGAACATTTTTGAGTTTTTAAACATGCTTTCAAAGTGCATACTTGATGTCAGAAGAAGAAGAATTGCCCTTTGCCACCAGCTAAGTATTTCCAAACCAGGATTAACATTCAGCGGGCTAGACAAGGTTTCTTAGAGTTAACAACATAACGAAAGGGAGTTTTAAATGACTGACCAACCTTTGCACATATTTCGCCTCCCTTTGCCGTCAGGGATTGCTGTGAAGACAAAAGGAAAATCCCAAACCAAGCTGAAGTTGAAAAGGTGAATTTTTCCAGCAAACCATGTCCGAGGTGCTTTGGTTTAAATGAAGAGAATAAAGTTCTGGATTATTTGCGGAAAAGGCATTTAGAGTTTCTGTCGCGGCAGTGTATTAGATTAATTTGTAGGGTTTCCCTTAATGTCATTGTGGTCCAATTAGCCTTACAGGAGCGTTTCTATGCAGTCAAGAGTATTAAAAGCAGAAGAAACACTATTTGGTTATCTGTAATATTTTACAGAACTTCTTAAAACTTAAAAAGTCATATGTAGTTTACAGTTTTGTCCTTTCCATGTGATAGCTTAAAAAGAAGGGGCTGCCTGCAGACATAATTTCTGAAGGAGGGTAAAGGAAATTTTATGCATGAAATATTGCATTTTAGTCTCTGCACACCATGCTCTTTTGGGTGGTCTCCATTTCTGAGTGTCCTGTTCTGAGGATGATGTCCTTCTGAAGGTCTGGTGATCCTGGTTCGGTGGTGCAGTGCCATCTACTCTGGGCTGTCTTTTTGGCTCTGCTGAGAAAACTCTCTGACTTTGGCTCCTGGTCTCTTAGGTTTTGTGTTTGTGTGGTGGGTGCTGTTTTGCTTTGTGTGGTTTTTTTTTCTTCCCCTAGACAAACACTGTATGGTCTATCTCACCATATTTCCTCCAAATTACTAGTCTCCTGCTAAATTCAAGATGTGTTTCATTTTTAGAGGATGTAGGGAAATTACAGAAATTGGTTTTGCTGTTTAAATAACATTATTTGGTGGTGTAGAGAGAACGCAAAGATACAGCGTAATTTTACGTATGCCTTAAAAGCACATCGGTAAAGCATGTCTAATGACTTGACATTTGAACCAGAATTTCAAAACATCCCTACAGTTGCTCTATAATGCTGTTATTTTTACATACAAAAACATTTCCTTTAGGTTGAACAATAAAAATCAATTAAATAGATTTTTACAGCTTCTACAGTCATTTTCAGTGCTCCTGCAGGTGGGTTGAAATGCCACAAGGGAATTGAGTTTACTATGAAAAAAAACCCCAAAACACTGTCTTTCAGCTTACCTTGTGTTTTAAGAGACTCTTTTAGTGATCAAGTTTGATTTATGTCTTTTTAAAAATGCAAGGGCTTGTGCAGAAACTGTTTTCAAATGAGAGTCCCTCAGACTCTGAAATGTTAATATTATGATTTTTAAGCATTTATACTGACATTTCCACACAGGGTAGTATTGATTTCCCTTGCTGACAGAAGAAAAGGTCAGTGTTCACAGAAGTGATGCTGCCATCTGCAATACTTTGAAGTGGTGATCAGATGGTTCTTTTTTTTTTTTTCGGAGATGTTGGAAAGACTATTACCTGCTGCACGTGTGTGCTGTTTTCCATCTGTTACAGTTATTTCCAGTGGCTTTAATTTGCAAAATCCTACTTTTATCTGTCTTGCCATCCTCTGTCCTGTCTCCTCTCCTTGTCCCTGCCTGGGCAGAGCAGAGCGCCGGATGGGAGCAGCGGGGAGGAGAAGTCCCGCTCCCCGGTGTGATTTTCTTTTCTTAGAGAGAGGTTGTTCATTGAGAGCAGGTTAACTCTGTTGAAAATGACTTTAAACGAGGTCCTTTTTCCAGCCCACTGGGGCTACAGCGCCTGTGCTGTGCTGCGAAAAGGCAGAGCCAGCAATTCCTCCCCCCGCAGTGATGTGCACTTGAACGCGTTGCTCAGTTGCACCAAATCTGACGGCGTAAACTGAACCCGACTCCACGCAGCCAGGGAAACATGGTCGCGGTCAAAGGCACAATAAGCAATAGTACAATAGTCCTCATTGCACGTTGTGGTAGAAACAGGATGCGTGCTGCTCTGGTTGTTTGGATTTTTAAGGTGTAAATGTCTTAAAATGATACTAGTTTGTGCTCTAGGCTGGAGTTGTGCTTGGGAAATTTTGTGATTATTCAAATACTTCTTTATTTAAAGCTGACATAGAAGAGTGTTCCGTGGCATTCAAATAAAGATTTTACATGGAGGCTAAAGCTATAGTTCCTATTTGATAGATATTTTGGGCATAACATTTATAATGGTTTTACTGTTCCAAATACTGTGGCCAGAGGAACGTGTACATTCAGCTCTCAGAAGCAGTAGGGCAGTCTTGGTTTTCAGTATGCCAGAGACAGGAGGGAATACTTTCATTTGAAATAAATTAAGTAAGAAAGTTGTCTTTATTTTAAGTGCTTTCAGGTAGAAGACTAATCAAAATTCATCTGTAAATGATTGTGATAGTATAATAATTTATCTAGATGCATCTGCAGAGAATTAATTCCTTCGGTTTACTTAGTACACTGAAAGCATGACTGTATTTGTCCATACCTGTATGTGCATGATATCATGTTCAACAGTGATTCCCCAAAAAATGCAGGAAAGGTTATTTTTAAAAAGGCAATTTATTCGATTACATACAATTTTGTGAATGTCATTGTCCCCAGATACTTGCAGTCAGGAATGAGAAATTCATCTTTTGTCTCTCTGACAGATGCCACCTCACTTTTAAAGTTTAGACATTTTGTGTCTGTATCACCCTTTCTTTATAGACAACTGCAATTGAAAGTGTTTCATTCTCTTGTTTTTCTTTATTAATGTGCTTTTTTTTTCTCATGAGTCAGCAGTGAGGTTTACAGTGGCAGGAATTTAGAGTCATAACAAGGAAGATGTCAAGTCAGCATCAGGAAAGCTTGTGCCAGAAACATCCCATCCCATGTTATGAACGCTGTGCTCCAGGGGAAACCTCCATCTTCTCAAATGTGGTTTTCTGATGTGTGTGTGAGAGAGAGAAAAATAAAGTGCTTTTCCAAACAATGCACAGTTCTGTTTTCTGGGTGATCAGTGCAGTTTACTGTGATTTCGCATGCTGGGACACACTCGGGGGCCTCGCCCCAGATTTAGGGTTCTTGAGCACACAGCAGAACTTATATGAACAGTATGAATTTGATAACAATTAAATCTGAAAACCTCAGTTGCTTCATTGATGAGAATAAATGGGAAGTAGGTCCATCTAGGAAAAGTTCTACAATTGTAACAGGAATCTGCAATTCTGTCTGAAATCCTGACAGCATTTAAAAGTACGAAATTACTAACCTTCCCATAATCTGACATTTCAGAACTGTGTAAAACAAGTGTTTTACACGCTTCGTGGTGTTTCCATGCTGCCGGCAGTGAGCTCTGTTAGATTCAAAACCCTGGGCTCCCAAATGGCCAGGCAGGAATTTCCAGTAATAAGGTAGCAGAGAAGAAGGGAAGAACAAGCTCTTGTGGGATCCTGCCCTCTAGCATGGGAAGCCCAGGCTGAAATGCCTGTTTCTGAATGATATTTTGACACAGCCTCTCTCATTTACCACAGAAACACATTCACGTGCAATCCAAGAATTTGCCACGGATCATAAATCTGGCAGGTCCTGAGGGAGTGAGTGCTGTGATGGGTGAGAAAGAGCCAGCCTTGTGGATGAGGGGAGCCTTCTGTGTGTGGTATGTGTCTTTTCTTGTCCCTAATTTTAAGCCCGGTTTGCTTTCCTATGCAGGTAGCACGTGCGTTACTGCTGGTCTTTGCTGTTATTTGCTGTCTGGCTGTTCTGGTCAAGGTGTAAGAGCAGGAGAATGTTACCTGCACGCTTTCAAGACATGGTGAAAGCAGGCAGAAGTTCACCTGTGCTGTGTGTGGTTTGCTGACTGGTTTGCATCAACAGCAGGTTGAGGATGATGTTTAGTTTACTCCATAGTGCTGCAAATGCGAGGCTGGCCTTGCTGCTAGGAGATTTCTCCATGCCTGGTCAGAGAAGTGAGGTGGGAAACGAGCAACCTTGTGTGTGTTGTATCTGAAAGTATGATGCAATCCCCAGGTGAGCGTAAAGTGCTCACATGAACTTGTTCTTTTGTAGTCTTGCAAACAGACTAACCACCTTGTTCATGCCCTGCCCACTCCACCCCACCTCCCTGTCATTACTTTGGCTGATGTCCGCAGAGATTTCACAGTTCTTTTTGGAGAGATAAATTCCTAGATAATATAAGAAGCCATTTGTCAGTCGTTAAGCGCGTTGCATATGCTTTTTGTGCCTTTTTTGGCAATGCACACTAGAGCTGATGGAAGATAAAATTCTTTTTTTACCCAGACATGGGATCTGCAAATGACTAAAGTAGGTTGTACATGAAGACTGGTAACCTCTTCCTGCAGTGAGGGGTTCAGCTTGGTCTGCACCGTGGGGCTGTTGGCTGTGCTTCTGGCTTGTCTCTGGGCTCTTTAGGAAAGGTGCTGTGTTCTGCAGAGGGAAAACAGATTCCTCTGGAGTGTATTCCCTGTGTTTTTGTGTTGCTGGGGTTCTTTCTGGTCTGCACATGCCTGAAGAAAGGGAACGGGCCAGGGCTTTTCCCCTGATCCTGCTCTTTTCCTGGGCTGGTTGACCATCCTGGGAAGAGGGTAACACAGACAGTGGCGCTTCTGGGTGGTAAGTTTGCAAACGCCAAGACTACAACATTGTTAATTCATTTGATATTTATTTTTAGGCTAAGATTAAAGTGATACAAGATGTGGCCTAAAAAGGACCCTTCAGACCCTCTGCACTAATGACTTGAGTTAGGTTTCCAAATATAGATTTAGGGATTTTATCCCTAAAATAGATCCATTTTGCATGCTTTGCCTTCAGAAACACTAGAAGTGCCGGCATTGAACGTGCATCTCTTTAAATGTATTTTAAATAGTGGTATTTTGAGGTGGGCTGCTTTTTTAGATACAAACCACAAGTTTTCATTTCCCATGTATCCATTTTGTCTTCAGGTGTGCTTCAGATGTTCATATCCGGAAGATCATTCTGTCTAAGTGAGTTGCTCAAATCCTTAAGGTACTAGGTATAGGCAGACTTTAGAAGTAAGAGAAATATTTTCCCTCCATGACTTGTAAGCTGGAAGTCTTCATTATTCTGTTATTGAGGGAGGCAATTGCACCTCTATTGTACCAAAACATGAGAGAACATGAATGTAAGTAAGTACATTTTTTAAGGTGTAAAAATCTGAGAGTATATGGACTAAGTTTAAGCACCCCCTTTTTTGCCCTGTTGCCTACATGGTAGCAATATGGAACAGGACCCATGGTATTTCAGTGAGCATACAAGAACAACCTTCTTTTATGTAGTCATTACTCTGTTTGCTTTGATGTTTCAGTTTTGATGATTTGGTCTAAGCCAGCATGAAATCAACTGTTTTAGCAGATATGAATTATCATTTCTATTGTTTGCTCCTTCCTTCCTTGATGAACAGGAACTTTTGCTCCTTGTTAATGTAAAACAAAGGACAGAAAGCAAATGGGGGTCTAATGTCATAGGTGGAAGGTTAGGTGTTTGCTTAGTGTTCATGCAACAGAAGCACCAATGGATTTCAGGGCTGGGCGATGGATTGTGTTTGTGCCAATTAGAGCATTTGGGTCTAAACATGGGCAGATGGTATCTTGCAGAGAATATGTGGCCTTTGCTTTTAGGTCTGCACTATGCCAATAAATGTGATACTTCACCCTGAGCATTAGTTGGTTGTGCAATTAGGAACTTCTGCAGTCACTCACTGTCTCTGCTCTTTTGGAGTTGTTTGAAGTAGGATCTGCTCGTTTAGGTGATAGAGCAAAATCTGTTCGCATTAGAGATGCTGCGACTCAGGAAAATGAGCTATAAAATGTAATCGTTCCTTTACATCATAAAAAGAGTTGTTCAACAAAATTCTACTCAGTCACGCTTCATCTCAAGGCACCAGAGGTTGTAGAAATGCAGCTGAGGAATGTAAAGCTTTACTGCCAGGCAGTTGTGTGGCTGGAGGTCTTTGGTCACGCAGGACCTTGTGCAGACAGCACCATGGGGCTACCTACGTGGGACAAGTTGCACAACCAGAAATCTTATTTGACTTAGATGTGAGCTCTGAAGCAGCCTTGTGAAGTTTTGCAAGGCTGGAAGGCAGGAGGAAGTAGCCACGGACCCCGTGATGTTATTTTTAGAGATATTTTTGTGGCAGATTTGTAATACATCAGTTTGCTTAAACCATGCAGCCATTGTCCCACCACAAATGCTTTAATCGAGGCTCCCTCAGTGCTGGAGTAGTGTTGAAGTTACATGGGCACTGTCTTGTAATTCTCGATTCAACTTAGTTATGGTAAAGCTTTTAGTGCATTGAACAAATAGAGTCTTATGAAATATTTCGATATCTGTGTCACTAAGATTGTGTGTTTTTTGCACTGTCTTGCAGACAGGGCAAGATTGAAGATATGGGAAGTTATGGAGTAGAAATATCATCGTTATATATACACACACACAGCCCCCTCTTGGTGTTTTCAGAAACTGTTGCCTACCAGTTTAAAGCTTCCCATCCTCACAGTTTCTAAACTACAGATGTCATTATAGACACAGTGATTTTGGGTTCATGGCTTAATCATAGTTTATGAATTACTGCATTAAAGCTGCAGATGTGGCAGAATTTCCAAGGTTTAAATGAAGTTATTGTCAGCAAGGAAAGAAAATATTTGACAGCTACTATTCCTAAAGCAAATAACAAAAAAAGCAGTGATATTTTGCTTCACGTCAAGATTGCTTTTAAGAAAAAAGAAAGTGCCATGGTATTGTAATAAAATTATGACATTTGCATTCCTTTCATGGTATTTGTGCTCTGCTAGGAGAGGTTTGATGCTTCGTAGAAAGTTCATTGGGCAAGAAAACTACATCCTCCATCCTACCCCAATCACCCTCTGAGTTGTGTAAGGTTGATAAGAGGTCTTGGCTCTAATACGCTTCTGCTTTTTGTAGCGTGACTATTTTCTGCCAGAGCGTACTTTCTGAGACACAAACATTTCACTGTCTGAGGGAATGTCTAACTATGATTGCTAACATTGCTCAATATTTTATATGAGGCTGGAGGAAAAAAAAACAAACAAAAACCAAAAAACCAAAACCAACCAACCAAACAAAACCAACAAAAACCAGAGAAGGAACAGTTAATTTTTTTTTTTTCTTTTTTTCTTGTTGACACATTGGTAACATGGTGATATAGCTGAACACCCTTCAAGTCTATGAGGAAATACTCATCTTCTATAAACTCTGTGCTGAGGTATCTTCTATGATGTTGTCTTCACTGGCGTGAGAAGATAAAGTCACGCCACATGAAAGCAAAGCTCCATCACCTCCTGACCTGGGACCTCATGCTGGTGTTTCTCACATGCGCAAAAGAGGGACTGAAGTTAATGAGCCTGATGGGTGTTCAATAAATTTGGGATTAAGTTTTTAATCTGCCATATTTTGTCTAAATCGAGTGCCGTGGGCAAGGGTTTGATTGCCACATCCAGTTGCCCGGGTATAGTGTGCTGCAGCAGGAGGTGCGTGGTGCTCCATTTTAGCAATTTGTATCGAAACAACTGATATTAGAGCCCATACATCAAATGTTTTAAAAAGTCAACACAGAAGATGCTCTCTGCCCCAAGTAGGTTATTTGTAAAACTGAAACAGGTAGTTTTGTATAACAGTATTTTGACAAATATGTCAACCTGTCCTGGCTAAGGAAATTATGAATGACTTTGGTGTGGGACCTCGTTCTTTAAAAAAAGCTCAGTGGTGCCATTGCAAATGGCTTATAAAGGGTGCAACAGTCTTCATATTACACAGAGTGAAACAGACTTTCTAAATATAAACAAAACATTACTGGCACTACATTTTTACAAGCCAGGACTGACACAGTGGAGAAATGAGTTTGTAATTTTTTTACTGAGTGTATCCTAGTGAGTAGAGCGTCTGCAGAGCAGCAAGTCCTGGCTTTTTGGCAGTTGGTTATAACCTGGATAACTGAAAATTAAGCTATTGTGCTATGAAATACTTCTTACAGCAGATATTAAAAGGGCTTCTTGGACATAATTTTCCAAAATAGCAACTTGTTAATGAATAAAGCCATCTGGCCTGAGTACAGAGATCATCTAATCTTTTGCCTGCTAGAGTGCTTATGTGCTAATTAATACCACCTATATGCCAGTCTCACTTGCGCATTCACAACTGGAGTCGCTGCTTTGCACGACGTATGATTTTAACATTAAATAATCTGCTGAAATTTAGTAGGAAAAAGGTCAAAAAATGCAAAATCCGTGTTCTGTTGATGATGTTGTACTTTCTAATTATATGGTACAGATATTTAAAGAGCAACTAGCTCAAGCAAGTTTGAAGAGCTGCAGACACTGCCATCAGTAATGCCTGGTAGGTGCTAGCAGAGTTCTTTGCACTTGGTTGTAGGCACGTAACTTTATTCCTCCTGTAGTTTCTCATGGATTCATTTTTGCAATTGATCTTTCAAAGTCATTATGTGTAATCATCCAGCCCTTCAGGGAGGAAAGGGATGTTGGAAGATACAGACGAGTGTAAAACAACAAAATAGCTGGGCAGCATTGTAGCCTGGATTTCAGCTTGAGCATGGCCATTAGGGTTGTGCTACGGTGGCATATGTTTTTACTTGTTTATGAGCAAATTTAATGAGCTTTATTGGGATTTTTTTTCCTATTAAGTGTAGCATGTCATCTATCTATCTATCTATCTATCTATCTATCTATCTATCTATCATCTATCTATCATCTATCTATCTATCTATCTATCTATGTATCTCTTCCATCTCCATTTTTAAAGTTATTACAAAAGTCTTATCTCGTCAATATGCACATAGTAAAACCAGTTATAAAGTGTTCTAGTGGGACACGGATGAAAGCCAGTTTTTTTATTCCAGTCTTCTAATCAAATTTTCAAAGAATACTTGTTCTTCCTTGAAAGTATAGACATGTCTACTTACATATACAGAAAATGATTGTAATTCAGCTATGAGTTCCAGTTTATTCAGTTCTAATTCTTCCACGCTGTTACCCTCTGCTGTAAAGGACAAAGTCATGTTTACAAGTGCAGTCCAGCTGACAGCCGCTGCCTGGTTTTGCTGAGGGGTGTGGTGACAGGGACTGAGGCCGGGACCTGTGGGAGCCACCACGGTGGCTCAGCAGGCAGCATGTGGCCAGCGTGGCCCTTCTGCCAACAGCATCTCTGTGGCCATGACCCGTTGCTTGCAAATGTATCAGGGTCTGTGTCAAAATGGGTTTGCAGTGTGCTCCTCTGGCTTGGCCCACGGCTGTTTGGAGGGGAGATGTTGAGACCTCTTCCTGCTTGTCCCCAGCTTGTGCAAAAGCAAAAGGACTGGGAAAACATAAGGCTGGCAAAACACCTGTGCTCCCTGGAGAAACGTCTGTGCCATCACAAGTAGGTGATGAGATCCTGGCGAGTTGTTCTGGGTGCCCCTCTTCAGATTAATATTGGTCCTGTCTGCCTCCAGTTTAGCTGTGCCCACTGCTTTTTCACCTGAACACTTGTCTTTGCTGGGGTAAACCTGCACAGGGCTGGCTTTGCCAGCACGGGATAGATACTGGTGTACTGCTGTGCTTGGCAGAGCACTCTCTTTTAAAGGTACTACATCCATTAGTAGAGAAATGCTTGCAGAAGAACAGCTTATTCAGTAAAACAATGTCTTTCTCCAGGCAAAATAGGGAATGCCAGCAACCGCGTCTGAAGCAGAGCGTGGGCTTTTGCTGGTACAGCGGTGCTGGCCACGAGCTGCACCAGGACACAGACACGTTAGCCAGATGCTGTAGCATGCCTTGGGAGGGAGGTGGTACTGTGGCCAAAATGAAGGTGGTGTAATGCTCTGCGCTGCCAGATTTTCTGTATGGAAAGTTGCAAAGCTTCAAATAAAATAAGATAAAATAAAAGTTGATATGAGGACTCTAGCAGCTGCTAGTATTGCTTGCAGAGAGGGGTGAGGCTTGCTTTGCTCTCCCTGCAAAGAGCTGCATGCCTTTTGCCTTCTATATCACCAGTAGTTTCTTCTGAGGGAGATCCTAACTTGTCGCAAAGACCCCTTGGAGACCAGGGGTGAGTGGGCTGCCTTTTTGGACTGTGTGTTACGGGGGGCTGATGGAGGTGTAAGGCTGCAGTCTGGAATAGCAACTGCATTTTAGGGTCACGTATTTCAAATCACCAAGAAGTCAGCCTACAGTGTAAGGTGTGTGTTTGAAATGCAGGGCTTGCATGTGTGTGGAAAAAGCCCTAGAGAGAGAAATATTGGAAACAGCAGAGAGCTGCCGAGCAAGCCAGTGCAAGCTCTCAGGCTTTTTATTCCTTGAGCTCTTTCCCCTGCCCCCACTTGATATGCTTAAATACAAAATTCCTTTATGCTTCTCAAAAAAAAAGAAGAGAAAAGCTTTATTCAAATGATTTTCATTACTTACCATCAAACAGAAGTTAAATGTAGGTGTAACTTTTTGCTGTTTAATGTGAGGTGTAATATAAGGGCTGTAGACAGGTAACTGCCATCCATCAGCTTGGCGGGGTCCATCCCTTGAGACGTGACTCCAGGTATGTCAGCTGCCCTGGAAGTTGATTATCAGCTTGGTGTGATGAAAATGAGACTATGAGACCTCTCATAATAAAGAAAGCATCTTTTCCTCAAAAAAAAAGAATAAGGAATCTTGCCTTGAATGTATTTCACACCAAATGGGCTGTTGCATGGCCACATGATTTGAACTAGATCTGCTGGTCAGGTGGAACAGAAAGTGGAGTGAAACCTGCTCTTGCCAATGCTGGTGCCTGAAAGGCGCTGGTATTTCTGTCTAATGTCCTTAGAAGGACTGTCAGGGTGCACATATGGGCCTGTTTGAACAGCTGGTGAGATGAAATAGTTGGGGAACAAGGTCTTGCCTGACCATGCAGTTTGGCTCGTGTAGTCCCTGCAGCCTTCACCTCCCTTCTTGGAGGTAGGATGCTTGGGAGGTGTTGGTCAACAAAGACACTCCTCTCTGTATAAAATGAGCTTTTCCTTTAAAAAAATGAACAGCTATTTATGGGAGGTAGTTAAATGTAAGAATAAAAATAGGACATTTTATCATATTCCTGTACTCCTGACTTGTTTTGTGAGCAGTTGTGTTTCTTCAGAGGAGTGTGGTGATACTCTGTTTCAGGGGTGTTGAACTCATTTTCACTGGGGGCCACATCAGCCTCGGAGTTGCCTTCAAAGGGCCAAATGTAATTTTAGGAATGTATAGATGTAGGAATAGTTACATTTATACAGTCCTAAAATTAAATTCAGCCCTTTGAAGGCAACCGCCAGGCTGATGTGGCCCCTGGTGAAAATGAATTTGACACCCCTGCTCTAATTGAAATATTAATAGCAGATAAAGATACTGTGGAATGATTGTCTCTTATACGAAGACAAACTTCGAGAGCTTTCAATCTATGTGGTAACTCTGCATATTAAAAATCTTTAATGATTTTGATGAAGAGCAATTATAGTGCATGCACAGTAGCTCCTCTTTTAAGTTAACTGATTCCCTGAGTCCCGTGACTCTGCCTTAGATTAGTGGCCTATAAAATTTCATGCAAAAATAAGTTTTTCACTGAGGAATAAAAACATCTAGTTTTTAAAAACAATATTTCAAAACAACTAGCTCTCGGTATTTCAAAGCAGCTACCTTCCTTGTGAAAACTTTGGTACATATTTCATGAGGAACAAGCAAGATGAAAATTAAAAGATTGTGTATGAGTACGGGATCACTTCAGTATGTGTTAAGAAAGACCAATCTGAAAAGACATCAGTCTTTTCCTAGAAAAGGACTGTTGTTAGATAGTTGGGAAATTATACATAGTACAGTTGAGACCTTTCTGTACGTGGACTTTCATACTCCATTTGAAACCCCTGACCTGCTCCTGTTATCATAGGGGAGAAAAATGAATAAAATTCCATCTTTGGAAAACAGATGTTGTAGCTGCCTTGAAGACAATACTTTTGCATGCCCTTTGTACTTTTTCATTCCAAGTTAGAACTGATTTTTAAGCGGTTTTGTGTACACAAAGCAGCTCTATCCAGAGGCTCAGGGGGCTTCACTAAAACTCCCATCTAAAATAAGAGGTCTCTTAAATAAAATAAAATAAAAATAAAACCACAAAGCTATCTTCCGTCATGAATTTGTGCTTCTGGAGGCCAGGTGGTGGCCCTGGGAGGTGACATGTGGCAGCTCAGAGCCCTGGGCAGCCGGGGCATCAGGCTCAGGCATCGCCCCACAGGGGGCAGCTCCCTCCAGGGCTGTGCAGCCCCACGAGCATCTGCATCCATCAACATGATCTTGTACCACGCACGCCAGGCGAGCCAAGGCTTTGGGTGCCTACACTGAGGGGCAAATGGGCGCCCATGTGAGCGATGATCTGTGGACAGCGGTGGTCTGCAGGCAACATTTGCCACCATCCGGACTCTTCCCCAGGCACTGGCTGGCTGAGAAAATGGATTTATTAGCCATGGCCTGGTTTGAAGGATGTGGAAGTAGAGTGGAGAGGGAGAGGAAGGGATGCTGAGGCTGTTTTCCATCTTTTTTATTAAGCCAGTAGCACCTGGGGGTTATCTCACACTAATGTCAATGTTGTAATGGCTTCTGATCATTAGTTGCTTCTGAAGATTTTAATAATATGGAAATGTGCTTTTTAACATTTTGTATTTTAACTAATTGAAGGTATCTCATGATAGCTTTAAGTACCGATTGGTTTATGTGCTACACTTTCATTTAACTAGATTTTTCCCAATAATCTCTCATTGCCTTCTACTTCCTGATTCTAATTACTCGAGTTTTGTATATGATAACAAGCACTTGAGTTCATAAGTGATTGCACAGTTTTCTGAAGTGAAATACTCCAGAAACTTTCAATTACCTTTTAAGTTCTGTATACCGACTCATGACTTCTGCTTACTTATTTACGTGTGATGGAAATATTATCACGCTGAAGCCATGGGAAGCAAAGGGGACTGTTTAAGTGGCAGCAGAGCATTTTGTCAGCTGGAACAGGCAGATCTGAATGTGACCTTCAGCTGGATGCTCTTAAGCTTGATTGGGATATGGAAATTACATTCTCTGTCTCTGGGAAGAGAGGAGATGCAGTTTAAACTACTCTTAATGATCTTGCCACTTCCCCCCCCCCGCTCCCCTGAATCTAATGTAGAAAGGGAATGTTTAGACAATCTACTTTTCTGATGCATTAGTTGCCCAGCTGTATCTCTCCATCTGCACTCTGAGCAAGAAGTGATGGAATGATTAATTCAATCTTTTAATAGCATGTAGTCAGAATAAGAGGTGTTGGAATTCACTAAAAAATTATATCGGGGGTTGTGATACAGTATCATGTACAGTCTAGGAATATGATGTTACTATCAATACAGTCTTGAAAATTAAAAACGAAATATTTGGTCTTTTGAAAATTATAGGTCATATTGTAAAGTATAAATCGTTTGCTGTTAGCTTTTTGATTTCCGTGGTGAGATGATAAAAAGCAGTTAGCAATATTTCGCTTTTGGTTTGGATTTCCAGTTTGACCATAAGTAGGTAGATCAATCTTTCCAGTCTGATCACAAGTAAAGCTATTTCTCTTTGTTTCAGTTTCTGCATATGAAAATGCTCATGAATATCTGAGTTTCAGCATTTTCTGAACTTTGGGTACTGTAAATATTCTCTGGACTTGAAGGTTTATAGCAGAAGCTTTCTTCCATGCAAGGTGTGCGGGCTTGCCTGCTTGGGTCAATTTCTGCATTATTTGCAATTAAATCAAGAGTAGCAGCTGTTTTGGTTGGTACATGTTGGTGGCATTGTTGTTTGTTTGTTTGTTTGTTTGAGGGTGTTTGTTTGTTTGGTTGGTTTGTTCTTCCCCTCCTCCCAGATGTCTCTGTTGTGAAACAACCAGCCCAGCATTTACAGTTTTCTGAAATGAGGTTTCTACATTGCAGCCAGTTGTGACATTTTCTCAGTTCATAATGGAGTAACAAACATGTCACTCTTAGCCAATTTTTTTTTTCTTTAGCATTTCAAAATCACTGTCATCACCCTGTATTTTAGGTCAAAACTATAACCTAAATGCTAATTTTTCACAGTTAGACATGAAATTTCAAAAACCCTTAGGAATTCTGTGCCGCATTTGCTGGAGATAACTGTGTCAAGTTTTTTGAGACAGCTGGGACATGGTCTTTCCAAGAGAAGGCATTTTCTGGCATTATGTACATTTTGCTTTGTTTTCTATTTATGGCTTCTTAAAACTGATCACTGGATCTCTGAGGATGGTATGGAGAAATGTTACATTTACTGGGGACTTTTTGGGGAAGGAAGAGTGTCTTTAAGTGGCAGATGTTTGGTGAAGCTGGAGCTTTACACTGTTAGATTGTGAAGACTCTTTTAATGGTTGGGGTACGACTGAGAGCAAGGACTTGAGATGGTTTCTTACATCTCGAGGGATACAAACCATTCTGAGATGGAGCTGCATCTACTTGTTAGCTTTTTGTAACAGGCTGAAGCCTGGACAGTCTTCAGTTCTCCTGATGCAGAATGAAAAAGATTTCTAATGTCTCTTAACTTTTGCAGTATGGGAAAATTCTTTCTGGAGGTATAAGACTATGCAGAGCTATTTCCATTACCCCTATTTAAATCTCCTGAGATGAGCTCCTCTTTTTCATCTCTTATTTCACAACAGGAAAAAAAGATAATTACAAGATGACATGACTTGAAGAGCACCGGGGAGTTTTACATAAAATGACATTGCCTGAGGTATTGCACAGTTACATTTGCCCAGAGGGAGGGAGTATGGGAGTAAGTATCAGTAAATCTGTTCAAAAGATAACCAGATACTTTTTCTTGATTTAAAGATACACCTGTATATAACTTCCCTGTCTTTACTGTGACTGCAATGAAAGAGAAGAAAGCCAAAGAGAAAGATTTAATAGGTAAATATATAAGAGGAATGAAAGATAAGCGGGGCAGAGAATACATGGCAAATGGAAATCTGTCCTTTTCTATTCTTGTGATAGTATTTTCCCATGTAAGAAATGATATGGATAAATGGATCCTTTAAATATATGCATATGTAGGGAATGGGTACTTTCTTCTTGGAGCTAGTTTCGCATTTCTTCTCCTGATATTTTTAACAAATCCATTAGTCTTTCACATGTAGGGTGTGGCTGTGCAGTATACTGTAAGGAATTATTGTGATTTCTTCACATGATTGCAACAACCATCTTGCCCTTGTTTCACAAAACCCCACATTAGATTTTTGTGATGTACCTTTTGTGAGCAAAGCCGGGGCTGCTCACCTATTGATGGCCTCGGCTGAGCCAAATTAACACTGCCCTTCAGCTGCTGGTCCTGTCGGAGCGAGGTGATGTCCCACATGCCTCTTGCATCTGACTGTACAGCAACAAAGAACAGCAAAGCTCTCTCTCTCTTCTCTTCCAGGCAATGGTGGCATTTTATGGCCTCATCCAAATCCCTAGTTGGCGTCTATCCCCAAGACAAAATGATTGCACAGTGGAGCAAAATACACCATGTGTGGTGTAACACCAGTGGGTAGTCCTGTGCCAAATATTATTGCACAAGTTTGTCAATATGTGCTATCAGCCTTTATCTGAAATATCCTTGTTACTTGAGACCAGTGTTTCTCCAGCAAAAACCTGGCTCAAGCCAGGAATAACAAGGATGTTTGAGATAAGGACTAGCTTGTGATGGCAGAAGTTGCTTGATGCCAACCTGGAACTTGCAGAGTTGTGATTTCACTAGTATAATTTATATCTGTAGATCTAAGGCAACTTTTCCATCTCTCATTTCTTTTTCTATCTCTTCTTTGTCTTCCTCTGTGCCTTCCCAGGGATCGAGTGTTCTCCCATTCCTACACATTCAGTTGGGAACTTTGCTTCCAGAGCGGGTTGTGGGCAAACCTGGATTCCTGATGAATTTTTAGCAGATTTTAATAGTGTACTGTGGTATTTTCCAACTGTTTGATTTGTATAATGGTGTGTTCAATTTATCCATTTGGCAGTCATAAAAATTAGATTCAAATCTCTTATCTTTAGAAGAGTTTTGGCTAAAGGAACAAAGTACCTGAGAACGGCAAACGTGGCCAGATTTAGGACTCGGGAACTGCACCCTCCCTTCTCCTTTTGCTTTCTTTTACCTTAGGGCACCTCCATATTCGTTGGGATCGAATTTCATAATATCTCCCTGTAAAAATCAGCCTGAACTTGTATTGTAAAAAGATCATATATGTGCTTCATCAAACCGTTTTTCAATGCAGCTTGGTTTCCCATTGTCTTAGAGAAACTCAATTTAGAAATGGCAAGAAAACTTCCCAGATTAACCATCCTCTTTAGTTTTCTCCATTCTCAGCCTCTTCCTTCTGGAGGAGGCAACATTCACCTTTTTTCTTCATGTGATCAATGAGCCTGATGCAGAAGGTCTGCACAGGATTGATTGGAGGAAAATGTTCTTCACAGTCAGAGAAAAGACAACTTATATCGGTTTGGAAAATTACCGTCTATATTGTTTTTGAAACTGCAATTTTCTTTTTCTCTGTGCAGGCCTTCTGGCAAATCTAGCAGCATCGCAAAGTCCAGGAGCAATGTTAGTGAGGGTCCTGTTTGACAAATAAACCAAAAGGACTCAGACTGTAGTCAGATGATGTGTGAAAATGCAGCCTCCCGTGGCTCTTGTAACCCAGCAGGACTTCTTCAGTTGCAGACACTAGTCACATCTCTAGAAAACAGGGCACTGGAAATACATGTTCAAGTGCAGAGGAAATGCTTTTCAGATGACTTTGGCAATAGTCGTAGCTTACCTTTCTATCCATCCGTGGTTATAGTGTCTTGACTTACACCATCTTCCCTGCACCAAACCATGGTTGATTTGCATCCGTAAGAAGCCATAGGCCAACTGGTCTGTGCGGGTCTCCTTGCTGGGCCTTTTTTTGCCTTGAGGACAAAGAGATTTATCGTTGAGGCATATTAATTAGCTTAGAGATGCATCCCTTTCAGCTAAATACTTGGAAGTAGAGGGGAAGGTGAAGAGAGGGGAAAGGGTGTTGGAGCACTGGAAAATGACCTCTTCTTGACAAAAAAAAAACCTTTTTCTTGTGTCTTTGAGAGTCTAATACTTCCTCCTCCTCCCCTTTCCACACCCTGCCTTCCATGCACACTTTTCCCTTTATCTGCATTTATCCTGTCTTTCCAAGAATCACTAGAAGAAATGTAGATAGGTGTGTCATGCAAATGAAATCTTTAGTGCAGCTCTTCATCCCCCTTCCAGCTGTTGCTAGAGAGATCCTGTATCTCAGGGCTTGGGTTTTTGAGCACCAAAAGCTGTTGCTCTGAAAAGCTGCCTTATTTAGGGTGTTGCTATTTTCCTCTAGCAAAAAGAAATATATATATATTTATTTCAGTCCTGTAATGCTGATGCCATAACTCTTTTCTTACTACTGCACCAACTGATCTTCCATATTTCTAATATGTGGATTTCTTTTACTATAGTTAGGTCTTACTGTGGATACTGGTGCTCCGATCTTGATATACTGAACTGCAGTAATACTTGTTGCTATATAATACCTCCCAAGGCTCCTCAATGTGTTAATGAGATGAAAAATAAGAGGGAGGAGGAGCTATTCTGCTTATTAATCCTTTGTAGTACAGCTTTCCCATGTGTTAAATGAGATATCTGGGGATGAGTACTGGAATTGATTTTGGGAACTTGTATCTCCAGCTTCTGTGAAGGGCTTGTCATCTTGCCTGCGAATGTTATCACTTTGTCCCTATAAGAAAGCTGACATGCTTGTCAAAAAGCTAACCAAATGCTCTAACCTTACAGCAGGCTTAAAATTTTGTAATTTTTGGTTGTTTTCTTTGGCAATTAAAAAAAATTTCATTAGTCTGGCTCAGCAGATGTTTGCTGCTAACTCTGAAGAGATATTGCTTGTTCTCGTGTTGACAAGGTTGGGAAAGGATGAAGATACACATTAGCTTCTCAGCTGGGTGACCACACTGCTTTGGTGTAGCTGCTGGCCCCCCCTGCTTTTGTGTCATTTGCTGCCTTGCTTCACTTTGGCCATTCGTGCAGCTTGGTGGAAGCCTGCTGCCTTGGCTTGAGTTATGGCATGGGTTGGGTTCCCAGATCTCCAGGCAGCCCAGGCAAATTGCTGCTGCTGGTCCAGCAACTGGCCTGTGTTGCGTGTGTGTGGGGGCGCTGCCAAATGTGGAAATGTCCGCCTCACAGGACATGGGCTACATATGTGGGCTCATGTAGGATATCCCAGCCTGAAATACAGGACATGGAGCTGTTATGAGTTTTCAGCATGGATAAGTGTGAGATATTGTTGGTTCATGGACATGCAGCATTTTAGGACCTGGTGTGCAGTGTTTTAGGACCTGTGTGTACCTCGTGTAATGGAAACTTGGATCTTATGGAAGCCAGGGGTTTTGCTGTGGTTTTGAGAGCGGTTGTTAACAATCCATCTTCCCTATCGGTGGCTGTGTGGGAGGCTTCTTCAATTGTAACAGGTCTTCTCCTGGCTGCTGACAGTCTTACGGCCATCTGGCTGCTGCTGTTCCATTAATAGCACCTTAAGATACTATGCATTTGTAGGCTAAGGAACACATTTCCATGGTTTGGTTTCTCCTGCTGTTCTGGTTCTTCAACACTTTTCCCTTCCCATGAGTAACTCCAGAGCCAGCCTGTCCCTGATACCTCCGTTTCCTTCTGATTCCCGCCTTTCACTTCTTCTGCAGAAGTAAAGTAAGACAAAAACTAGGAGACTGGTCACCCAGCTGATGCAAAATTCCAGTTGTGCTTGGAAACAGATGCTCTTCCTGGACAAATAAATCACCCTTCCACAATCTGTCCATCGATTCAAGGTGCATTGGAGCTGTTGGTTGTATGCCAGTGAATCTGCATGTGTGCATGACAGTTGTTCATGAGTGGAAAGTCTGATGGCTTGCAACTGCTGAAAGCAGCAAGATACCTTTTCACAGAAGGACTAGTCAGGCTGGTTGCCACCTACCTGGTTTCCAGCCTTAAAAGCCTTCAATCTTGATTGCATATTGATGTTCGTTAGGAAAGTGGTAGGAAGCAGCAGAGGCAGAAGAGATTTTGGTGTGCAAATTTGGGAAGACCATTTGCATTTGAAAGATCATCCTCACAGGCTTAGGACAGGCTTAGGACCCACAACTTTTCTGCTGGTAGAAGCTGGTGTCTGCAAGAAAAAAAAGATTGTCTGGTTTATTCCTTGGGACTTGAACACCTTAAATTGTCTTCTGACACGATAGTCCTGGAATGATTTTTTTGAGCCTGGACCCCTGTGACTCATCTTCTGCCAAACCAGAAGTTTACGGAGATGATACTGTAAGGCTCCCACAAAAGACTATTGCTCAAAGCTGCGTAGATTCCCCAGCAGCCTGCTGATTGACTCTCAGAGTAGGAAATGAATTATTTTTCTACATCTGCTTTGGAAAAGACCTTAATGGCTATAATCTTAGCACTGCCACAGTGGAAATCAGGGAAAAAGAGCTGGAGGTTTTTGGGTCAGGAAAAACTACTCAGTAATTTGGTAGCAGACTGATTTGTATGAATTCTTCAGCTGACTAGAAAACCCCAGTTGTGCCTTGTCCTGTGGCATTACATGAGGACTGACAATTACAGCTTGCCCTCTTTTTCTCACTCAGTGTTGCTAGACAGCAACAGCTCCAAACTTGGCACTCGTTATTCTGTCATCAAACTAAATTTTCATTGTGGTTTCTTTTCTTTTTTTTTTCCTTTTTTAAAAAAAAAAATATTTTATCTGTGATTCTTCCAATTACCTTCAGGCATTTTATTTGCATATACATTATTCAGTTATAAGAGGAAGGAAAAAAATAACTGTTAGGATTTGTCTGCATGGGCCTCTTAAACACAAATGCCACAGAAGTCCCTGTGTTGAGTGCCCTGTTCAGGAGGTGCAGGCAGGGCCCAGTGTGGCGCCTCTCGGGTGACCTCTCATCAGGAGCCTCTTGCAAAGGTCTTCAGATGCCTTCAGCATTGCTCATCTTTCTGGCCTGATAAAGACTGGAGACTGATGGAGACAATCTAAATTCTGCCTTTGGCCTTCAATGTCTTAAAAAGAGGGTTTACTGAAGAGATTAATATGAAGATATTATTTTTTAATGTCCACATGACTCATAATGTTCCGCAATGCAGATGCTGGATTAATAGAGTAGTAGATGGAACTTTGTAAAAATTTGGTGCAATTTGCTTTTAATAAACTTTTAATACTTTTTTAAAAATGTTTTTTCTTCAAGTGGGCTGTATTGTAAAGATTGCAGAAAACCAAAGCAAGCAATTTTTAAGGGGAGCTCTTCAGAGATTTGCATTGTTTGTGTTCACACAGTACATTTCTGCAAGGAAGAAAGTTTAATGCTTGTGTTTTAATTGGCTAATTCAGTTACCCCCATGCTTACTCCAGAGTTGAGATTTTTGCTGGCAGGAGCTGGTCATTGAAATGGAAGTGGTCATGAATACTGGTCTCCAGTCTGATTTATTTCTCTGTAGTCTTGGCAGTTGCAGAGATATCTTGACAGCCCTCTTTAAGAGTCCCTTGAAAATTATTATTTTTAAAAATTACAGAATTGCCTGAAATTCTTTGCAGTATTGACTGTGTGTGAAGTTGTCTCTGTACACGGAAGTTATTTCAGATTAAGGAGAAATATATTTAAAAGTGTGAAGTTGTCTCTGTACACGGAAGTTATTTCAGATTAAGGAGAAATATATTTAAAAGGACAATAATTATTTTAAAATAGCTTCATATCTGGATGTATTTGTTACAGAATAAATCTGCCTTATTTTTCTTCTTTAGCTTAATCCACTTGCAAAACTGACAGGCTTATTTCTTCCAAATATGTTGAGATGCCGGCAGAACCAGCAGCCTGGGAGAAGCCTTTCTGGCTTTGGTGTGATAAAGCAGCACTTACGGTCTGCAGGCTGGTTTCTTCGAACACAAAGGGAAATTAGCAGCTGGTGCTTGGTCAGGGGATTTCATTAGCAGCGGGACTGTAGGGTTCTCATGTCCCAGGTGAGATCACTGGCGTTACGCCTCTGTAATTGAGATCAGTATCTACCCGCTTACCGGGAGCAGAGGCAGAGAGCGAGCTGGGGTGTTTTAAATGAGGTGCAAGAAGCGCCAGAGGGAAGCTCCTCGGTGTGGCAAAGCTGGTGGGTCCCCACTGCCTCTTGCCTGGGGGGGCTCCCAGCCTCCCGCCACGCTCGGCTCAACCTTTCACACAAAATAAACCAGTATCTGCTGGAAAACCAGGCTCAGCCCAGGTCTGCTTTGCAAGTTTGCTGTTTCGTTGCATTGTGGAAGAGATCTTTTCAGGCTGAAAAGGTGGGCGTTTTGCAAACTATACTCAACGGTGGAGTCCTAGTGGGAACAGGGCACCAATAAACTGCCTTTCACTGTAGTTGCCAGTGGCTTACACATGCATCCTGAGTTCCATCTTGCCCACTTTTGTTGATGTAAGAAGTAACAGTGTGTCATTCTCATAAAGATTCATTTTACATGAAGGTGCCCGTCTGGGTGGAAGCAGTAGACCTTTTCTGCAGATTAAAATTAATTTAAGATTAATAAAAATTAATAATTAATTGAGGGGTTTTGTTTTGTTTGTTTGTTTGTTTTTCCTGACTGCAAAGCTATATTTCAGTTTTTCTCTTTGTGTGTCCCATTTTTGCTGAGATGTGTCATGCAGTTTCGTGTCAATTCAAAACCATGTTCTGTGGAAGCTGTACACTGTACTTGTAAATAAAATGGATACTGGCCATTTATCCATGTGTCTGCAGCCCTCATTCCTCCCTCGCTGGGTGCTTTCTTAGTTCCTTGGAGCTAGCTGTTGCAAATAGGCCTGTTTAAAGCTCTCTGTAAGACCAAATGCATCTCTGTGGTGGATTTTGTCCGTCTGCCATGCTCTTTGTTGCAGGTTGGTAATGTTCCTGGCTTGAGTGGCCTTTGGGACCAAAAATTGTGCTTGTCTTTGACCACTCATGGACAGGATAGGACTGAGCATTTTCTTTCATTGTGCTCTGATAGACACCGTTTAGTTGCAGTGATCCCTGTTACCACTTTGCTCTTCTGACCTCCCATTTTTTGTTCAGGTTATTGCCCCTTTCCTAGTCCTGACTTCTTTTTCTCATTTGTTCTCATTTGTTTTCTTCGAAGTGAATTAATTTTTCACCAAAATGTCTTCTTATTCAATGGGTAGATATAGAGCTGCAGTGACATGTATGCAAAATATGAAGTCCAAATATCAGGTTGGCAGTGTGGTGTGAGGGTAGGAAGCAAGAGGAGGGGTGGGGGGGTGGAAGAGGAGAAAGGTACTCAGGCCCAAAGGAATGCAATTTCTCTTAAGGAAATTCCTTTTGTTAGTGTTGAAATATGTTTTTCCAGATATAGTGAAATAAACAAAAATGGAAATGACTTATTTTTCCTTTTTTTCTCCCAATTCTGTACCCAAATGGGCAGGTGAAATGGGGATGAAAGATGCATGGGCAGAGAGAGCTCTGGGGAGGATGCAAACTTCACATTTCTGCAACTGGCTCTATCATGTGTCAGCAGAATTTTCAATCTAGTTTATGACTGGATTAGCTAAACTTTAAAAGAAAATTACTCAGTGGACTTCAGTTAATATTTTTACCTTTTAGATGGCATTTTCTTTACAAATACATATGTAGTTGCCACATGCAAAATTCACATATGTATCTGTCATGACCAGAAGTGGTCTTTCATGCTTTAACCCCAAGGCAGTGCCAGTGTTCCCTGTATGGATTTACAGCCGTTCAACTCCTCAGAATGGCTCTTGCAGCGTGGACTTGACTCTTTGCAAGAGTTCATTTCTCAGAGTCCAGAACTTTCTGAGTGCTTAGCTCAAAAAGCTGTTTGTTTCAGATTTCTCTGCTGTCTTACAAAGAGTAATGCCCTGTTCCTAGTTGAAAGGCCTGTCTTCTCTCAGCACATTTTTGGTACAAGGCAATGTGTTCCTTTTTTCACGTGGTCTAAAATGTTGAACAGTGGGCACATACCGGTCCCCCTTTTTATGGACGCAAATCATTCAGGCATTGATTTTTCACTCCGTGTCTGAAAGGGCTTGAGATTATCTGTCCTTGCCAAATTTCAAGTGTATCCAGTAACGCTGGGACACAAGGGCTGTTCACAGAGAGGTGACAACAACTTGTTTCACACTGTGAACATTTATTTTTCTTCCTCTTTAAGTCTTTATGTTCTGTCTGCATTTTGCAAACTGCAAAAACATGTTTTTTTTCCTTTACTGCTTCACTGATGGAGAACAGACCAGGAAAACATAATCTAAAAAGGTCAAGTCTGATGAAGTAATAAGCAATTTAAAAACACTACCCAGAGCAGGCAATTTACCTAAGTATTTAGTGTCAAGTCTAGCTTTAATTTCTAGGCTTAACTCTCAAAAAAAGTGGGCATTTTTCATAGAGTTTTTTATAAGAAATATTTTTGTGGAAATTGCAGCACTGCTTATAACTAAACTAGAGCCCTTTAGGAAAGCTCTTGATGAAATTGTATTTAACCTGATTTATATATTTTACATGCATGGTTATCACTGTAATAAGAATTAACTTTCAAATACTTGCAAACCATTTTTGCTCTGCATAGGTGGGAAGAATTATGCCGTTACCTGAAGAGAACAGAAATTCATGTGGAATTGTGCTGGAAACAGTTATGTGTTTCAGAAAAGGTGAAAGATGAGTCCTTTTTGAAGTTGCTGTGAAGAAAACACCTTGTATGAGCGCTAGTTCTGTGTTTCATAACGATACAAGAAATGAGCTTGTGTTGTACAACAAAGAAATCCCCTAAAAACCTAGAAATCAAGATAAATGAAAGTTGGCATCTTTTTAATATTTGTTATCTATAACATGGCCTACAGACACTGCACTACAGCAAAATGAAATATTCAGCGCCGTTTTCCCTGTACAAATACCTAGCAGCTTCTGAAAAGCAAACAGAAATTCACCTCAGTCACCTAAAGACATCACATAACGCTTCACAGGAAAGATCCCCACCTCATAAAAAATAATATTTGATATTTGACCTAAATCATGCCCCCTCCAAGCAGTTAAAAGACCTTTGCTCTCCTTTGGTGGGAGGGCTCCCTCCATCTTGGAGGGGCGCATTGGGCAGCCCATGGCTGGTGTGAGGGCACACAGGTGGGATGGCGACCACCCCGTCAGGTCTGTCCAAGCCACTTTTTGGTTCATTGGGCAGCTGGAGGGCTGCCTGGGGACACAGGAGACATCGGCTGTGGGTCTAAGCCATCCCTAGTAGGGGGGATTTGGGGAGTACACCCTGGGCTAAGGGGTGCTTGTCGGGGTTGAGGTGGTGTGGGGCCAGCCACGGGCATTGGTGTTGCTGGCCTCTGTGGAACAGGGCTGGGGTGGGTGGGAAAAGCAGGTGGGGGTTTTATGCAAAAAATTGCCCTCTCCTTCCTTTGGGGGCCAGGTCTCTGTGATTTTCAAGAGGGAGAGTGCTCAGTTATGCAGGTAGATCAGGTCAGCCGACATGTGCCCTTTAGATGCATCATTTTTGAAGTGTTGTCTGTTTCTTCCGTGTTGCTGGTAGAGACTTATCCTTTGTCAGTCAAGAGATTTGCAGGATATCATGCTGCCAGTTGAATTTTTTTTCCCTGTATGCATGAAGTAAACCATCCGTGAGCTGACTTGTAAAAGTCGCCACCTTCCTCTGTAACAAAGTTAAGGTGAAAATTTTAAAGACCAGATCACTGCAGGATGATGAAATGCATGCAAATAGAAATGAGAAACTTTCTGAACTGGTTGTTTGTCTTTCATGTTATTAAGCTCAGTCATTCATGAACTGTTAAAACTGGAAAATAGTAAATAATGGTGGATGCTCAGTAGTTTTTATTTCCATACAGAGTTTGCTTCTGAGATTGCTTATTGGCCTGGCTTGAGTGATCTGTTGAGCTTACACCTCTTTAAAATATATCTTAACTTCTTAATCATCTTACTATTATGAACTAACATTGAAATATTTCTTTTTTTTTTTAATATAGTTTTCCCTACACAAAATGGAAAGGTTGCCATAGTGACTGGAGGTGCTAAAGGAATTGGTTACCAAACTGTGAAGCATTTGGCAAGACTTGGCATGCACGTTATAATAGGTAAAGTAATTATTTTCTTAATGTGAATGGGGTTTTTGTTTCAGAAACTTTTTTTTTTTTATTTTAAGGAATATTTTCTTTTCAGCATAAGTAAAGATAAGGCAGATGAAGGCAGGAGAGGGTTTTACTAACATTTAGCACAAGTAAAGTTAAGTTTATGTTTTGCTTTGAAAGATCTCAAAGAAAAGTGAATGAGATTTTTTTTCTGCAAAACTTGCAGCAACTGGACTACTTTATATAAGAAGTTAACAATAAGGTCATGAAAAAAACCTTAAAAATACAGGCATTACAAAAATATTTTATTATCTTGTTACTGAGGATGGTCTGTTCTTCAATGTTAGGGTGCACGTGTTCATTAAGAGGAAATGTATAGAAAGCCTGGAAGGAATATTCCAGTGTGTGGAGGGGAATGATCTGCATATAAGGGCAGAGGAAGCCCTTGTAACTTCATCCATGTAAATATCAAACATTTACTTCTCAGTTTGTCACTGTAGGTGGCCTTTGTAGGCAAGGCAAGGAAATAAATACCATGAGAAGTTCTTTTTTGTCAGTCTGAGATGGACTGGACAACTCACCTTCTGGAGATGTCTGTTTATCTCCATTGATAATAAAGAGTTTATAAAGATGACTATGTTAGACTGAGATATCTGAAGTTAAGATGGGTGAATTTCTGTAGGAACTCCAAAAACGTCCTGAACCTACAATTTCTTCTCTCCACTACAAACAATATTGGTTAGATGGTTTTTTTCCTATTTTTGAAAGCTTTCTGTATTATACAGGTGTTTCGAAAAGATGGACCCAATTTCAAAGGTACCATGACTTCAAATTGTGTCTATCTTTTTGAAATACCCTGTATATGTATGCACTAATATAGCTACTGTTGTAAATCTATATGTAACATTATGAATACTCATATGTTTAAAATGCTACGTTTTGGTCCCTTCATCTTTCTTTAGCTAGATTTTTTCCTAAAACACTGTAACTTTTACAGCCTAAAGTCACTGAATGTTGGTATTTCATAATACACTAGCACAGTGGTAATGCCATTTTATTTAGCTTTTATACAGAATGTGCTCTCTCTAAGGTTTTGTAAACACATATTAAAAACACAAATAAACAAGAAAACCCTCACACCAAACAATAAACAAGAGCATAGTAGCCATGTCTCTTTAGTGCAGTCAGTAACACTAATGGAGTTGCCCTAGAATTGTACGGGTGTAATGTGGAATACCACTTCTTCGTACATATTTCAATAGATGTGTCAAAACCAAGCATTTACAAAATGCAAGCAGGTGCTGGTATATGTAGCTAGATGACAGATGTAGCTAGTGTAGTTAGATGTAGGTAATGATGTCAGCATTAATATTTCACTAAAGAAGTAGCTTTTCATGTTTATGTTGGACTGCAAAAATCTACTCAGTGGGAAAAAAAAAAAAAGGCCAATTTTCCTCTCTTTGCGTAGGGTTGTGGAATCATAGAACATTGAAGGCTTATTTTATACCATTTAATATTCAGGATATTATGCGTAACAAAACTCGCTGTGAGATGTTTGGGAAAGGGAAGATGATATTTAGTTAAAATATCACTAAATAAGCTGGGTTTTTTTTCAACTCACAATCAGCCCCTCATAGATCTCATTCACTCACACTCACACCCGTACTCCCACAAGCACCAAGAGGTGTGAGCTCATGTCGTCTGGTGAGTGTCACTTGTGTGCAGTGTGACAGAAGGTGCAGCAGCTAGTGAGTCCTTATCCTGTATCTGGGTTCTGCTTGATTGGAAATGACACGTCAGTTTACAGACAGATCTTTTGTATCCTTTAGGAGTTGTCAGCTCTTAGTACATTATTCATTGTCTGGAGTATACAGGCTGTGTCTATAGCTTATTTTCTGGGTGGGCTAACAGGAAAGGTAATGGTATGGGTGAAATGCTGCTACCTGGATGTTATCCTCATGCCGGCAGAGTGCATGGTCATCTGCTGGCAAGTCCTCTGTGCTGTGGCCTTGACATAACTCGGGAACAGTGTCCTAGAAACATGTTCTTTATTTTCAATGAGGGGCATTATTTTAACTCTTTGCTCCACTCCTTCTTCTGGTGCTTACAGACACACACATTTCCATTTACTTTTCAATTGCACTGACCTTAATATTTGCATTACAAGTCTCTACAACTGTAAATTAATGAAATTAATTATAGGAAGCATTTGATGAGTAAGATTTTCAACTGATTCAATTATTTCAGGCAAACAGTGACCTAAGCACTGAGCCCGGTGAGTCACAGCCATCTTCTTGTCCTGTGAAATTCTTCAAAGCAAAGAAGCCCTGTCAGTAGAATGGATAGTCTCAGGCTTTATTCCAGCTGCAAGATTAAAACAGTCTCAAAAGCACATTAAATGCAATGACCTTCCATTCTTGTTGCTAACTGTTGGCCCCAAGTGTCCAGAGCACGCTTAAAATACCTGCTGGCACATTGGCATGCATTAGCACATTCAGCTTCAGGCCAGACAAGCAAAGATTTAAGCCTCAAATAAGACAGCAAGTGTGCTCAAGCTTTCTACTCTAGAAATATTTTCACACTATGTTTATATATAGGCCTGCACTTACATGAAAAAAGTCTGGATGTTAGGAGAATTTGGGCTTGCAAGGGAGGCTTGTGTAGCTCACAGTCACTCTTGCCCATTCACTGACTGCTTCCTTCCCATTACAAGCATTGAGTAATGGGAATATTTAACACTGAAGAATGATATCCCTGCAGCAGACAAATGAGTCAAACCTGAAAGTCTAATGTGAGGATGATTCACCATTTGTGATAGATGTGATTTTGACTCAGTTTGACATTTTAGAAGAGTAAATGTTTGAGGAGTAACTTACTTTTAAATCCAGTTTGCCAATGCAATGAGGAAAACAAGTAAGTAGAAAGCATGTTACCTTGTGGAACATGGATAGACACCATGTGAAAAGGCAGTATGCTCACTCAGAGCATTTTCAGCAAGCAGTTGCATGGCACTTCTACAGCTTCGTCTTTTCCAGTCCCAGCACTGGTGCACATGAGTCCTTTCTCCCACCGATGGTCTCCCTCTGTGGATGCTCTTGCTGGGAAAAAAAAGTTGGCCTGAATACTGAAATGCTGAAAGTAATTTTCTATGGGTTTGTTTGCTAGATTTCATTGAGACTATTTACCAGGCTGCGATAGCATTACTCACAGTCAGCAGGGCTTTTACTCAGGAAAATCTCATGACAGACTGTGAAAGCTACTGCCAGTGGTGAGTTTTCAGAATGAAGCCACACTGGGAGCTCCTGCTCCCTTCTAGCGATTTACTGCTTGATAAATAATCCTGCAGTTTCATTTTCAGGGAGAGAAGGGAAATGACACACTGTCTTTGCTGCCTACTGACGAGTGAATGACACTGAAGATGGTGTTTCGTGTGCACTTACAAATAAATATGCTCTTAACAGCAAGGACATTGAAAAACAAGACATTCCGGTCATAAAACCCAGTAGGTTCAGCTCTGGTTCACAGTGTTGGCCGCAGTTTTGTGTATCTGAATTTAGACTGATTAGAAGCATAAACTCTTCATATTCCTTCCACCCTTCATCACTGGGGTTTGATTTTAAGAGGATTCTGTGAGTGCATGTTACAATTGTTGACTTTAAAAAAGAGACCTTTTTCTCAGTATAGTAATAAAAGAAGGCTGGAAAAAAATGTGTGATAGTATCTAATATAGAAACTTTGATAACCCTGTCTGATAATGGTGAATGAAAATCAAAAGATTTCCAGCTTGACAATGTTACACATATGCTGCTTGGTATAAAACACCAGGTTCAGGACAGTGTAATCAGTCTTTAGTGTCTGAGTATATCAGTGTCACAAGTTCCTAAGACTGGCTCACATTCTGAAGCAAACAGTCTCATTATCTTTATATATATGTATATATATTCAAGTGACTTATCTGAGCCATGCAATTTTGGCATAAACAAATGTAGTTCCATCACCAGACTCAGCACTTGTGTGTGACCTCTGTAAGCCCTGCGGGAGACCAAGCAAGAGATATTTCTGTCATCTCTTTCATTCATATTAGTTTCTGATTTTCAAGCTGGACTCTCTGCACTATAAATCA
Source organism: Columba livia (assembly GCF_036013475.1). Lineage (NCBI taxonomy): Eukaryota > Metazoa > Chordata > Aves > Columbiformes > Columbidae > Columba > Columba livia. Next base: position 117,118,876 of record NC_088602.1, read on the forward strand.
GACAACTCTTATATTGTATAATACTGCAAAGTGACTTTAGAAGGAGAATTAAACCTTATCAAGGTGGTGCAATTGTTCATTTTGAAAGATGGGTTGATTTAATTTCTATTCTTAAAAATTTATATGGGATAATTTAATAGTCTTTTCTCACCATACATAGATGTATGAGGAGCCTGAGTTATAATTTTTTCTGTTAAAACATTTATTTTCCTAATTTTAGGCCAGGTTTTGTTAGGACTGAATGAGTTGTAGAGTTAGTCAAGAAGTGTCAAAATGTAACCAGCCTTTTAAAAGTGGATGATGGTTTCCTTTTTCATTGAGAAAATGCATAAAGATTGCCTTATAATTGTCATTCAGTTCAGTTTTTAATGTATCAGTACACTGTAATCAGGGTTATGAAAAACTCTACTTACAGTGTTGTCTGTTATTTATACACTATGGACATGCACACAGCCATACACAGCCACACAGCCTTCCAAATCCATAAGAATTTCATTGAGCACGTTAGTCCCTAAGTTCTGTTTGAACAGAGTCACTTTCCTTGCTTTAAAAAGACTTTTTCCTTTTTTTAAAAAAATATGTATTTGTTTACGTTCATTCATTTTTAACATCCCACCTGTAAAATGCATAGGTTTCTTTTATAATTGGCTGTGGTTTAAGACTAATTATTTATGAGCAAACTCCTTACAGCATTCCTTGGGACATTTGAAACTATTATCAAAATAGAGACAAATATCTGAAAAGACACTTAGACCACAAGAATTCTTTTTTGGACAGTAACCATCTAAAGTGGAAATGTAACTCAATTGACTGTGTAGGTGTATTGCATAGTAAAATACTTTGATTAACTGAGCTAAACTATCAAGTGGATGACAGATATTTGGGTTGATATGGTTTGATTTGACTTCTAGTAAACTTAAAGCAAAATTCCAAACGCTGTTATGCTACACAGCCCAAAGGATAAGTACTAATGTCACTGCATTCATACAATAACATTTCATGTTGTGACAGAACATAGACATAAAGGTTTATGTTTTTAGTAGAGAGGGTGTTACCTCTGGAGTTCAACAGGGACATGTGTTAGAACCCGTGCTTTCAATGTATACTTTTAGAGGAGGAGCAGATAGTGAAGTGACAAGTCTTTCTCATTGTATTATTATAAATTATTCAGGGTAATAAAGACCAGGGACGTGTGTGAAGAACTGCAGGAAGACCATAAGAAACTGAGTGTTAAAAGGCATGTACAATTCAATGTAGGTCAATATGGAGTGATGGACACGGGGAAAATTCTTAACTCCAGAAAAAGAAATGATGGGTTCTCTGTTGACCCTGTCATCATCTTGGAGGAATATCTTTGGATTGAAATATTCTATGAAAACTCAGTGCTCAATAGCTTGCAGAAACCAAAACAAATATTAGAAAATTTTAGAAAAGTAACAAATAAAACAGACAACGAATTGATTCAACTGCATGAATCCTTTGTGTGCCAGCACCTTAAATGCTGTGTTGAGTTCTGGTCTGCCTATTTCAAAATGGATAGCATAAAAGTTTGAAAGGTCTAGAGGAAAACAAGCGTATCGATGGTATGGAGAAGCATCCTTATGAGGAACAACCAAATGGATTTTTAGTCTTCAGTGTGAAAATGTATTCTGTACAGGCAACCGCTGTTCACTGTCTCTTCTAAAAGAAGGGTGTAAAATGAGCAGCTAAAAAAGTTACAGTGCTTAGAAATAGCACAGCAATTATTATAAACTCAGTATAAATACTGTACCACCCATCAGAAAAGAGTTTAAAACAGTCTAAAACAAGCCACTGTGATTAAAAACATAATCTCTCAATAGCATAAAAGTATTTCAAGACTGCTGTCTTCTGCATAGGACCCTAAATCATCCTTCCTACAGAAGTGTGTGGTGGGCAAATATGAGTGTTGAGCAGTTTTAGGAAGGATGTTGTGCATAGACCAGTGAGTGTGATTTTTATATTGAAAAAAAAGTCAGGCATTATAAAAATACAGAGTTTAATATGTTATGATAAATTTTGGAAGAGTTAGTGCAATTTTTTTCTAGACATTTGTTTAAATTGTTAGTTAAGCATTTATTAAATGCTTTGAAGAATCTAACAACTGTGTGAATGAATTTAATCTTGATTTTTCAAAAGCTTTTGGCAAGGTTCATGCCAAAAGATTTTCAAGTGGCTAGGTTACCCTGAGAAAAGAGAAAGATGTCTTGTAGATTAGTAACTGATTAGGAGACAGAAAGCAATGTTTAGGAGTTATTTGTAAGCTTTGGTTTGGAGCAAAGGAACTCCTGATCCCATAGGCATATGTTCAGTACATTTATTAAAGATAGTTACAGAAAAAAGGTGAGCAGTGAGATGATGCATTTTGCATGGATGTGTTTAGGATAGTCAAATTAATTTGACTATTGATAATTAAGGGATTTGGTCTTCTGACACACAAGAAGAGGCTGAGAGAGCTGGGGCTGTTCAGCCTCAGAGGAGATGGCTCAGTGGGACATTTCCCATGTGTATAAAGACCTGATGGGGACAGTAAGAAAGATGGAGCCAGGGTTTGTTCAGTTGTGCCCATAACTGGACAAGAGGCAATGGGCGCAAACCAAAACACTGGAAATTTCATTGAAGCATAAACCTCCACTTTTTTATGTTGAGGAGAGTCAAACACTGTCACAGGCTGCCCAGAGAGTCTTCATCCTTGGAGATACTAAAAACTTGACTGGACATGTTCTGGGGTAACCAGCTGTAGCAGGAGGTGGGACTGGATGGTCTCCAGACGTGCCTTGCGAAATCTTAACCCCTATGAATAATGGGGAACAATTCACACAACGTTGAATGACTGAGTTATGAAGGAATGGATAAATATACAGTGTCAGTAAATGCAAATATTAATACTACGTATGAGGAGAAACAACCACACCTATATATTTATATTTATATAGAATCTAAATTGTGATTTACTGTTGAAAGCTCTTTGCACATCATATTTGATATTTAATGCCAGTCATAAAGGCAAATGTGATCTTATTACTTGGCAGGAAAGAAGATGAAAACGGGACATGAAAAGTCCCTCTTCCTTTGTAGAAACCATAGGTTCATCCTCTTGTGAATAATCAAAAGGAGTTTAGTCAAACTGCAAAAAAAGAGGGATGGTGAGGAGAATGGGATGGCTCTGTGCAAGGCAGACCTAATAAACAAAGGTTCTACCGCTTGCAAACAGATGACTAAGGTGTGATATATAACTATGAATGTGAATGAGAAGTGGTTATTCCCTGTCTTATTGTACACAAACTAGAGAACATCCAACAAAAAAATAATTAGAAAAAACCTAAAAAACCTGCTGATGTACAACTTTATAATGTGATTAAGTGGGCTGCATCAAAAGGAGTATGGCTAGCGGGTTGAGGGAGGCGATTCTGCCCCTCTTTTCTAATCTGAGGAGACCCCACCTGGAGTCCTGTGTCCAGCTCTGGGGCCCCCAACCGTATGAAGGACATGGACCTGTTGGAATGAGTCCAGAGGAGGCCACAAAAATGGTCAGGACTGGAACATTTCTCCTATGAAGACAGGCTGAGAGAGCTGGTGTTGTTTAGCCTGGAGAAGTGTCCAGGGAAACCTAAAAGGAGCCTTCCAGTACCTAAAGGTGACCTATGAGAAAGCTGGAAAGGGGCATTTTCAAGGCCATGTTGTGATAGGACAGGAGGCAATGGCTTTAAATTGAAACAGAGTAGATTTAGATTAGATAAGAAGAAGAAATTCTTCACTGTGTGGTTGGTGAGGCACTGGAACAGGCTGCCCAGAGAAGTTGTGGATGTCCCATCCCTGGAGGTATTCAGGAACAGGTTGGTTTGGGCTTTGAGCAACCTGGTCTAGTGGAAGATGTCCCTGCTCATTGCAGGGAAGTTGGAACTAGCTGATTTTTAAGGTCCCTTCCAACCCAAACCGTTGCCGGATTCTAGGATTCTATGAAGTGTGTCAAAACTCACAGAGCCTGTTGTCCCTGAACACTTTGGTGGCCAAGTGCTTGAATGAATTGAAAGTGCAATTAGATGGCGTAATGGAGGACAGATTCATTGAGAGACAAGGTGTGCCCTTTGATTCAGGAAATCTCTGAAGCTTCTTGCTACTGGGAGAGTGTACTGGAAAATACCACTCCTGGAATTAATGCTGTCACTTATACCTTTTCCTTAAGTACCTGCTACAGGTTATTGGTTTGATAAACAGGACCCTACTTACCTTCTCATTGGAACAGCTGGGTTTCTGAAGCCTAGGGCAAGAATGATGAAACGATGATTTATTTTCTCTTTGCAAACTGACATTCTCTTCCTTATTCAGTTTTGCTTCTTTTCTCAAAGGGAACACTTAGAATGAAATTTTTGCCTTTCATGTCAAAAACACAGGTATTTAATTGTGGCTGTGTATGACGAACAGGATGACAAAGGACGTGTGATGTCTCTGTGCATGTGGAAGCTTTGTATCATTCTCTCAATGATTTTTTTATACCAGGTCACTTCCTAATACCTGCCTTCATTGAATAACAAATTCTTGACTTGGGAGTTTGGTGGGTGGCACTCAAGATCTACATTCCTTTTTCCTCAACAAGACTTTTTTTAATTTTTTTTTGTTTTTTTTTTTAATTGAAGACATTATCAATTTTTTTTATTTTTTTTTTTTTTTTAAATCACTCTTATTGTACTGAGTTCAAATTTCTCATCCTCAAATCTTTTTGGGTGCAGTCATTCCTCTCTCTTAGGCACATGCTATTTGTTGTGTGGTGCCATGCAAACTCACAAAATCATAATCCTCATAACATCAACCGATACAACTTTGTTTTTCTCTTGAGGCTTTGTGGGTACTCTTGCAAGCTCTGTCTTCAGGCTGGCACTCCAATGAAATCAGTTCCTCTTCAGTCATAATGAGGATTATGCTACTCTGAGGAGGCACCTTAATTTGAATTTCCAGTTGGAATCTTTTTTATATTCTGTTGCACAAAGACACCTAACCATTACCCTCTGCAACTCCTTAATCAGATGGTATACATCTATACAGAATTCATTACCATCCTGCCAAGCTTATCCTGGTGATACATGTATACATTAGAGTTTGGGCACCACATCTGAAGTTGGATTAATTCAAGTGGTCAGAGGGGAGGAAGGAGGGCCATGGGGCAGGCTGAAAACCCTGGAAAGTCATTAATTGTTTCAGGGATTAACTGATACATAATTACGGCTAAATAATTCAGGAGATGAGTGTTTACCTCAAGTAGACAGGTTCCCCAGGCACTGGTGAAGGAGGGGGCTGCACTTGTCAGAGGCCGGGGTGAGTGGGGAGCGCTGGAGGGTGATGTGCTGGGGTTTCACAGTATCACAGTATGATTGGGATTGGAAGGGACCTCAAAAGATCATCTAGTCCAATCCCCCTGCTGGAGCAGGAACGCCTAGGTGAGGTCGCACAGGAACATGTCCAGGCAGGTTTTGAATGTCTCCAGAGAAGGAGACTCTACAACCTCCCTGGGCAGCCTGTTCCGGTGCTCTGTCACCCTTACTGAGAAGAAGGTTTTTCTCAAATTTAAGTGGAACCTCTTGTGTTCCGGCTTGATCCCATTACCCCTTGTCCTATCATTGTTTGCCACCGAGAAGGGCCTGACTCCATCCTCATGGCACTCGCCCTTTATATATTTATAAACATTAATAAGGTCACCACTCAGTCTCCTCTTCTCCAAACTAAAGAGACCCAGCTCCCTCAGCCTTTCTTCATAAGGGAGGTGCTCCACTCCCTTAATCATCTTCGTTGCCCTGCACTGGACCCTCTCCAGCAGTTCCCTGTCCTTCTTGAACTGAGGGGCCCAGAACTGGACACAATATTCCAGATGTGGTCTCACCAGGGCAGAGTAGAGGGGAAGGAGGACCTCTCTCAATCTACTAACCACCCCCCTTGTAATACACCCCAGGATGCCATTGGCCTTCCTGGCCACAAGGGCACAGTGCTGGCTCATGGTCATCCTGTTGTCCACCAGGACCCCCAGGTCCCTTTCCCCTACACTGCTCTCTAATATGTAATTTCCCAACCTATACTGGAACCTGGGGTTCTTCCTGCCCAGATGCAAGACTACACTTTCCCTTGTTAAATTTCATTAGGTTATCAGGTTTGCCACAGTGGGGTTCACTGCAGGCCGAGGGTGCCTTGGTGCACAGGCAGCTCTCAGGATCCGGGCTGGAGGGATCGGGTCTTTCTCTGGACCACCACGTCCTGGGTGGTTTTCGTCTACTTGGTGTTATCTCAAAAAGTTTTTGTATTTTGTTTTTGTGTTACCTTGCTGAAAGCTGGGAAATTCTCCTCCTACTAACTCTGGTTTGTGGTTTTATTCTCTCCAGGCAACCTTAAGCTCTACAGGCTGCATCATTGTTCACAAACTATTTTCAAGTTCTTTATAATCCCCTGCAGTATTTTCTCTTGAAACGTCAAGATTACAAATTTCTAGTTTTGCAAAACAGCAATTGGAAAAGGTCTTTCTTTTTTACTGGGATCAATTTTGTCCATAAATTATGAGTGTGAGTAGCAATTATTCTTTTGGAGAGATTTTCACATTCAAATAAATTAAAAATATTGTATAAAGAATACATAGAGATGCATCAGGACCCCTTAACTAGTGATAGTGTAAACGTTCCCCAGCCAAGCTGGGTTTCTATGGGCTGTGGTTTTGTCATTATTATTCAGGCTGAGCAATCCTCTGTGGTAATTCTATTGAAATCCCTGAAATAACTTTTAGAGTTCGGATCTACTTAAGTGATTAAGATGATGGAGCATAACCTTTAGGGTAAGATCCAAAGCCTATTGGCGCTGATAAGAATTTGTCTATATGCTTCTGTGGCAGCTTTAGATAAATGTTTTTGACTAGTGGTATTTGTGTAGATGAATGTTGAAGACAAGAGTAATTTTTTGGACTAAACATTATATTTAAATCTATTTTCCTTTTTTTTTTTTTTTTTGGCCAACATGAGTTTCAGTTTTATGCTAAGAATTAGGATTTTCCATGTCATTAAAATGTCATCTTGTTTTATACAGGTGCATCCATTCAGACTTGAATAAATTTTTGTGTCATTAGTTTTATTTTCAGAATTGATAGTAGTCAGCATTGTTTTTGAACCAGGCTCACCTGATTTTTTCAGTATTCTGTGGGGACTAAGTAGAAGAAAAACAACAAATAGGGCACTGAACAGCTTGCATAGACAGTTATTGAGACAACTATATATATTCTGAGTTCCCAACAGACAGTTTAAATTAGCATGAAAAGCAAGTTTATTATGGTTTGGGGTACTTTGATGATCTAAGTTCTCAAGACACTGAATCCCTTTTCTCAAAGCTTTTGTTCAGATTCCCTCACTGCATATAAAAAACATGGTCTGTCTTCCCATTCTTATCCTCCCCTTAAAACCACTTAAATACAGAGTAGTCGGATCTTACGCTACAGATGCTATAGCACTTAAAATGGATAAATTCTGACATAGATGAATTCTGGCATGTCAAACATGTGAAAATTATGGTGAGTCATTGGGAAAAAGTCCAACCAGAGGGTTCTCCTATGTGTCACAAAGTTTTTTAAAGACTCACTATAAATATGCTGCTGAGGATCTAAACCAGCTGATAGTTTTAAGAATTTGACCCTTGTATAGTAAACTGTCCCCATCCTTGGTTCAGACCATGTACTCCTGTTCATCAAGAAGATACAAATTATTTTTTATTTTTTTTTTAGCTAAAGCCAATTGCATTAGCTTGGTGACTTTAAAGGTATTTATGAATTTCAAATAATTAATGTGGTGCTTAAAAGGGGCTTGTTCTTCTTCACGCCTACTGCTCACTTTGCTTCGAGGATGGCAGAAGTATCTACCAGGAGAGAAGCAGTAGAACAGTGCCATGGCCCTTTCCTTTCCCACCCATCCTCAGCAAGAGGATGCTGATCTCCTTAAGCTAACTCAGAAGCACAGTTTACTCTCCTGGACTTATGGTATCTTTCTAATATTGGTGTCTTTGAACTTCCGTTAAGGATTTTGGTCATTGGCTCAGTGTCTTTATTCTTTCTTACAGGATTTTCTTTGAAAGAAGAATTTCAAAAGCCTCTATTACAGTAGCAGCTTTCACTGAGGTTATTTCAATTTTGCAATACTCAGACCTCCAGAAACTGGTTTTTAAATTCTCTGTTGAATCAGGCTGGAAACAGAGATTCGAAATTACTGTTTAGCAAAATAATTATTTTTTCCCAGTGGTCTAGAGTGAAAAATATGCAAATATGAATAAATGAGCTCATTTGGAAGGCACTGAGCTTTAATGAATAACCATTTATGTAACAGCAAAATAAAGAAAATTAAAATTTGTTGTGAAAACAAGCTCTTTTAAAAGAACAAATTAAGTGAACATACTGAGAGTTAAATCAAGACACTGGAGGCTTTAATAAGCCTGTTCTTTGCATGCAGAGTGCTGAATGAAAGAGGAATCAAATAAGACCTTCACAGAATTGGCATCAAAGTGGTTTTGTTTCTAGCCTAACTCCATCCGGTGTAATAACACACTGAGTTTGAAATCTTACTCTAGTACATCACTTGAGGTGAAACTGTGAGGAAAATTGATCCCTTGCCCATCACTCCTGTGCACAGATTTCCCCAGAAATGACAGTTTCACTGGAGGGTTTGTTTGTTGATGCTGTGTCTATATCTGGAAATTAGTACCAAGCTGAATGTTTCTGTTCTGTATAAGGCTGGATGGTTTTAAAAGGGAAAAATAACAACAGCAAGAAGAGTATACTGCAAATGTCTGCTTTTTTCTGTGTGTTCATTTATTTGTTTGTTTCTTTTTTATTTTCTTTCCTTCTTGGTCATTCTGAGCAATATAATTCCAGAGTTAATGGAAGTTATAGAGAACAGTTATAGACCGGTATGACTTCAGGTTTCATGTGAGAATTATTTTCTCTTCAGTATCTGGAATGGTAAATGTCTTTATTTTGGCTATTTACATAAATAATGAGTCTTCTTACATCCCATAAAAACAGAGGTGTGCTGCAAATCATTGGTTTTTACTGCAGAACCACAGCAAAAACTCCATCCTCCAAAGAATGCCTTAGCCTACCTCCTCAAAGTCATTGGGTTGTTCCAAAAATCTCCATTCAGTGCTCTGAGCCTGCAGCTAGTGCAGCTGATGGATGACGCATGACCTGTCTCAAAGGGCTTACTCCTACTTTTTGAACACATTATCTGTGAGATCAAATTAATCCAGTTTAATAGCACTATAAAGCATGTTCTAACATCTTAAAATAAATAGGAGCATGCACCAAATGATGTGAGGAGGAGGTTGAACCAGATGACCTCCTGAAGTCCCTTCCAAGCTCAACTTATTCTGTGATGCTGTGAATATTTCCTTAACCTTTGATTGAGCTGATTCTCTGTCACTAAAAAATGAAGTGGAAAAAAAAAAAAAAGTGGAAAACCTGAAATTTCTGCTGCATAGCTAACCAGTGAATGAGAGGACAGGACACTTGTCAAGGGGCACAAGATAAAGCCTATATAGAAATCAAGGCAGAAGTTTGTATAATCAGGTAATGGAGAAGGCAACTTCATGAAATTAATAAGAAATATCAGCATTTATATACAATTCAGATAACAAAAATACGTATTTTGATGCCTCATGCTGTGGAAAATATTTGTGGATGGATAAATAGAATGTTAAACTTCATTAAAAAAATTAACTTGTACCACCGAGCACAATATTTTGCTTGTGCTTTTATTTTGTCCTTTGATATAAATTATTATCAAATGATTGCCAGACAACTGTTAACTGTCCACCCAAGCTGAATGGCACAGAAGGCATTTATTTGATGTTTAATCACATTTTCTGTTAGTGCTGGTAAAACTTCTCCTGAGTGTTTGGGCCAGGCTAGTGGGGCCTTTCCTCCAACTGTGAAATTCTTCATTTTGGAAAAAGAGTCAGGGGAGGTCTGCTCTAACCTATAGTGAAGCTTTTGTAGAATCTGGATGTGATATAATTCACTTGGCTCACAGATTCGCATCTCAATTCAGCTGGTCCAGCCAGCAGATGGTCACATCTTGTATGAATAAATGAGATAAACATGCAGAATTAATGTGAACAACACTGCATTTGTACAGACCTCTTTGAAAACCTGTGCTGACTGACAATAACATATCAAGTCTTCTCACTTAAAACTTTGTACCAGTTTTACACTGTGGTTATCTCTTCATAGTGGTGTGCTTGTATTCACTGTCCTTAAGTTGATTGCATCACTAATTTTCCATTTTCTCTATTGTAACAGCTGGAAACAGTGAGACTGAAGGCCAAGAAGCGGTGAGGAAAATACAAGAGGAAACTTTGACTGGAAAAGGTACGATACTACATCCTTTTCTTTAAGGAACTCTTTATGTCCTTCTTTTTGCTGTCATCTTCTTTTAGAAAAGGTGCTCTTGTGTATTAAACGTTTTTTAGTTTGGAGAAACTAATTCTTGAAGTAAATCTGACACAGAGGTAGGATGAGTAGGATATTTTTTAAAATATTTTCAGTTCTGTTTGACTTCCTTACTGCGTGTGATTGCAAAAGGGCTGGCTGCAGGTTACAGTCTGCTTGTATGTGTGTTTGGGCACGATTTAATAGCTGGGCAGAAAATCAGAACACTAGTCATTTCTGCTAACGGGAGGATGACAGCAGGTAAGAGTGGGTGTGTTCTTTTTCACTGCTGGTCTTGACACCCATCATGTGCATAATCCCATTAAAAAAGAGAGTTTTTTGGAGTTAAGAGGTTTCTAAAACAAAGGGTGCCTAGTTGTGTTATCTGACAAATGGTGAGAGCTTTTAATCCTTCACAAAATAAAACTATGTTCTTAAAAATAGATCAACCTTTCATATCAAGTTCTGTTTTGTTTAATCTGAGAGCTATTGTATTGGGAGAGGTATAAGGAAACCATGGCTCGGTAACTATGAGAAAAGGCATATTGCATATTATCTTCTGTGTGGTTGTAATTTGCAGTTTATGACGGATGTTAGTGCATCTAATATTTCCATCTCTTGGATTTACTGGGTGTAGTTCCTAGTAGTGTACGATGATTCACTGCTGCCACTTTGATGTATCATTTTTGGCAAAATAATAGGGCAGTGTTGCTACTCCACCCTTCATGGCTTCAGCTGAAATCTGATTCTGTTTTTGTGTGTCTAATAATTACTGTTATGATGATCAAAATACGTTAATTATTGTGTAAAAAAACCTTTCATTAAGATTTATCTTTTGACTTAAATAAATGTGCACCCATCATAGCCTCAGGATACATGTATGCTAGTTAAAAGCATCATAAATTAAGGCATAGTCAGAAGTATCATGAAAGGAAAAAGGTAATTATTGCATCATTTAAATCTTTTGCTGGAAGTTTCTGTACAGAGACCAAAATAATTTGGAATTAATTATGTCACGTGACCTGCATAAAGCTGAATAAACCAGGGTCTGTCTTAGTTTCTCACATCTGTGTGATCACAGGCTTTTCTAGAGTCACAGTCTTTCTTGATTTTTCTGAATTAAGTAAGCTTTAACCTTCAGTTATAAACTTTGTCAGGATACAATTGGCAGTTTAAGGAAGCTGAAATTGTATCTGAAGTTGACTGAAGTTGTTCCTTATTGTAATTAAAATGACTGAGGCTTTAGTAATCTCAGGCCTTGATAGATTTGGCCTAAAAACACACTGGAAGAGTACCGGCTTTTCAGAATTTCTCACTGATCGAGAGATATTTGTATTTGCAAGTGCATTATCCAGTATGAAGGAACTGTGTGAGTCTGAGCAGCAGTCCTGTCTTATTGCTTATCGCTGAATTTGCATATTGCATTTGTAATGAGATGTGTGTGTAGATACTGTGAGCAGGACTAAGCTGTGCAAGTATTTCACCTTTTCAAAAGCTACAGTTCACATCTCTTCAGTCACTCTGTAGAAACATTACCAGTTATTTTGACCTTTTTTTTTTTTTGAGCATTTTCCGTGGCCCATATGAAAAAACTGCTTACAGAAACTGTTTCCATTTAGAATACTGGACTCTTGAAGAAGAACTACTCAAAACAGTATCGCTGGACAGACGGTGTAATCAAGGGTTAGGATAGCTGTCCTTCTTTTACCGTGGACAAACTGTATGAGTGGGTGCCATCAGTTTGCTATCCTGATCTCAGTTCTCTAATAACAAGGAAAATCTCCTTGCTCATTAGCAGGTTAGACAGCAAAAGGGAGTAAAAGTCTTCTCTTCGTTACCTAGCTGAGCCATGCACAGTACAAACATCCTCAAAAACAACTCTGGGAGAAGGCTAGACTTGTTGAATGCATGTAATTAGTGTTTTGGCCCACTGTCTTGTCTGGGGCTTTGTCTGCTATCTAAGGGTAAGTAGTTCTACTTGACACAGTTTACACTTATTTCAGGGAGAAGGGAGGTTGAAAGGTTGTACATAAATGGTTACTATGAAACAGCTGATGAGCAATAACATGTTAACAGTTTCAGAGGAGATAAAAGATAGTAATAAAAAAGCTATGCACACAGGTGATGCTTTTTTGCTGCAGCATGGCAAGTCGTGAAGAAAGGACTGACAACATTTCTGAATGCAGGGAGGCAGGAAGCCTGCTTTCCCATGCTGGAGGCATTCAAACCAGAGCCAATGTCAGAAGATGGTAGAGTATTGAAGAGGAAGGCAGTTTGCAGCCATCCCCCTACAAAGCAGCAATGCTGAAGGACACAGAAGATTTTAGTAATGTCTCACATCACCTCTTCCTACCGCCCACCCTCTCCCATGGCACTACACCAGAAATTCCAGTACTCTCCTAGGTTTCAGGTCTCTGTGCTGAGTTATCTACTACTAAGTGTAAAGAGTGAGGAGGGAGGTGTGTAGCTGACTGGAGGAGAATTAAGTACAGGTCCCTGGGGCATGTTAGACCCAATTCACTTGACCATCAGAACTGCCTTGATGGAAAAGCAATCAAAGCCCTCACATATCCAGAACAGACCAGAAGTGCTGCATTGTCATTAAAATTATCATGTGGGCACTATTTCCAAAAGACCAAGGGCAACAGATTGCTACGCTCTGAATCACAAAGCTGGGAGTAGCCAGAATGATGTGGGCATTTATCTTGCTTCCATTTGTTAAAGCGGGAACTTGTGTTGTTAATAGTAGCAATTATATGGCTGGGAAAATTGTTGGTGGCTAGGGATTGCCACAGAGATATTCTAATTGTGTAAGTCTCAAATTTGCGCGCAGGGTGTGTCTGTGTTAGAGGGTTTGTTAGTTAGATCAGGAGAGCACTTTTCAGGCAACACTCAGCTGCTGCCCGCTTGCTGAGTGCGGGCTCGCATCACAAAGGGCACAGCAGGTCCTGACCTGGATTCGCTTTGGACAGAACTAGCCTGGGAGGTGCAGTAGTAATAGGGCATTAGTGCACATGAGCAAACTTAGAGCTTATCTGAACTAGGAATCCTAAAGACCTGTAGAGTGCCTGTGTCAGGTCCCCAGCACAAAATGAGCTCTAGAGATTGACTTCTTTTGATCCAAACCACTCATTAATATAGCCATAGCCATAGTTACCAGTCCTGAACAAACTACATTGAGTTATGGAACTGGGAAGCTTCTGCGATAAACTCAACTCTCAATGATACTAGAAAGATGTTTCCATGTACACAATAGAATATATCTCCTGACTCAGTTACCCTCAGTTTGCATCTCTGCAAATGAAAGCTGGTTGTAGCCTCATGATTACAAACATACAAATGTTGGAAACTAATATATAAACATGAATGAAATCTTCATTCATTCCAGCATAGGTTCATGAATGCCAATGGAATCAGCAATTAGCAAAAGTTTGTGCATAAATATCACTTAGTACCCAGGAAAGGCTCCCACAACTCCAGTGTAGGAGCTGGAGTTGCAACTAGACTCAAAGGAGAAAAAAATTAAAAGCTAGTGAGAAAACATGGTGTAAAAATCATATTAAGGACAGACCGCTTCAAAAGGAGAAGCCTGTGTTTAATCTCACCCAACATTTTTGTGGCAATTCAAACAAAACCACAATTATAAAACTATGTGCTAAATCCACAGCATTCATGGGACTTCTATTTGAAGCCAGGTGAGAAAGAAAGAAGAGACTTTCTTCCCTTGGAGTCAGAGGAATGCGAAGTTAGCATGGTGGCAACCAAATTGTGTCATTTACAATCTGACCCACATCAAGACAGCGTGGGCCAAGCAGTAGGAAGAACGATATTACCTTTAAAACACTGCAATTCACATGCATTCAACAAGTCTGGCTTTTTCCTAGAGCTTTCTGTTGGGATGTTTGTGCTACATATGGCTTAGCCAGGGAATAAGGAGATGACAAATTTTCTTCCTCTCTTTTGCAGTATAACCTGCTAACGAGCAAGGAGATTTTTGTTGCTATTGCAGATCTGGGATCGAAGAGTTTACCCGAAAGAAGGAGTAATCTAGCTGATACCAAGCATAATTGCAGAATATCTCTCTTATGGGTGGTTACTCCACTGACGCTTCTGTATGTCAGGCACCAGTTTTAACAAAACAGTCCATGTTTTTCTGCTCTGTACCAGACCATTTGTTTTTGGCTTTCCCTGTGGGCTAGAGAAAGCCAACTGCCGAGAGTTCCCAGATTTCCAAACTTTTTGTTTTGTTTTCGCCCAAGAGTCAATGGTGGTATTCCCAGCACATGGGCCAGAGTTGTGGAAATCAGTTCAGCAAAGACTAATGCCTTGTTAAAATGTGCTAAAATGTCACCCGCGACTTTTTCTTTGACATGGTATGGTGCTATTATGGAAGTCATCCTCAAACTGGTCAAAAATAGTAGAAAATACTTGTGGTTGAGATGTATTTTCTGTAAGTGTGCGTAAGTTTGTGTGAGTTTTTGCTTGCTCATGTCAGATTTGCTTTTCATGGTGTAGTTTTGAGGTGTAAAACCATAACATCCTAAGCTTGTGGCAAGACCTGACGTGGCTACTCTGTCCTTTCTACCACATCCTGCCATTGACATATCCTTTCTCCACGGCTGCTGATGCTGAAAGACCTGTAGGATTGTTTTGAAGAGTTTCCTAGCAGTAACAGTGCAGTTTCCATCTACGTGGTTTCTTTTTTCATACTAGTACATTATCTCCAGTATTTAGCTTTGGCAGGCCAAGGACTGCCCTCAGAGTTGTACAACTGAATGCCAGGCTCATGAAGACATCTTGAAAAACAGAGTGGTGATAAGACAGAAGTTTTGATCTGACAGTATACCACTTTTCAGGACCCCATGTGGAACTGCAGAGCTCTTTTGCTTTGCCATTTAATGAAGTGTAGAAAAGCCTTGCCCTAAAGATCATGATTTCCTTTCTTTCTGTAGCCTCACCTAAGCTCATATCAAGTATATTCAAGCTATATGAAAATATTTGAATCTGAAAAATAGTGGCTGTGTTAAACCTAGCCAAGTCTGTAAGAAATGGATCCTCCACGTGCTCAAGGAATGAAAGACCCCTTCCTAGAGTCCAAGTAACTAACACAGGGCTAAATACAGTTTCTCTGTGCTGTTAGCACTTACATCGCTTCCCCTGTAAAGCTGGTGACTTTTTGCTCCATATTAAGCAGGAAAGATTTTAATCCATGGAAAGGTGTCTTCAGAGCCCTCTGATAAAATCATTTAGGTGAATAGCTTGTAAATAAATTGTCCTGCTTTTCTGCTTGTTTTACATGATATTCTGATTCAAAAACACGGATAAATTTATTCAGCCTGCTTGCTTGTGTCCTTTTTGCTTTCCTTTTGACTTTCAGTGTAATGTGTTACAAGGTTTTCGCCCTCAGTACTTGTGGACGATTAAAATAACAGAGAATCCCCTATTTTTTGTGTTTCTTAAGACACCTTAGAAATTGAGTTGTCATGTTAAAAGAATGGCATTTTAGACATTAGGAACAATATGAGGATGGTTCACAGAGCTAAAGATAAGCTGCAGTTCTGAATAGTGAGATGGAGATAAAGTGTTTCAACTATAAAATGTATTCATAAAGCAGGCACAAGCTCTGCCTGTTGGTTTCCTAAATTCCCATTTCCATTGGAGATGTGAAACATATTTCATTAACAGGCTCTGCCACTAGGAAACATGATTTTCTCTTATTTAAATTATTTCTAATTGAAACTTAGAGACAAAGAAGTGCACAGGTGTAGCTGTAGGCAGAATAGCAAGTCCTTTCAGATGTCTTGAAATGATTTTCTGACTGTAAATCATCGGAGGTTTGTGTGACTAATGGGACCAGAGCTCCGAGGTTAGGATTTTGCTGATTATGCTGCCCTACTGAAGGCAAACCAGAGAAATGGAATTTCAAAAGGAAATTGCCTCTGAAAGGCCATTTCACCCCTTTACAGGAATTTGATCCTCTTTTATGTACCTGTAGTGCCATGCTATCAAGCAGTGGCCAGATAGAGGTACTCCAGGGTTTGACACCTCCCACAGTATGCGATTATTTTGTTCAGTCCAAGCTGTAGTTGCGTGCAAGTTGCATGAGCTATTTCCAGACCTTGTCTGTTCTCAAGAAAATTGCCAGCAAATACTGAAAGGCAAAGCCAAGAAAAAGGCAATTTATTCTCTCTCTGGAATGCTTTCATATCTCTCTTCCAAGACCTCCTTTATGTAGTCCTAGCTTCTATGGGTTACATGTAGGTCTTTAGAAGTTAATTTGCTTATAACGAGTAGAATATTTTCTGTGCAAATGCCATCAGCTTCTGTGCTAGGGATCCAGCTGCCAAGAGCATGGAGAATTTGTGGCCTGAAGTAAATGTGGGAAAGGCAGAGCATGTATTTGAAGAACTTACAGGCTGTGCGCGTATCCTTCCAGGTGTGAGCTGCATGTGAACCAACAGATCGTGGTCCACTTGAGCGTGTCGGCAGTGCCGGTCTTTCCTTGTCACCTTCATCCTCGCAGCACTACAGTGAGGATCCAGAGGGAGCATGGCCAGAGAGGAGCATCTGCACCTCCAAAGGGCCAACACTAGCATGTCCATGCTTAACTTGTGTTTTGAGGGCCATTTTTTAATGACAAAGAATCAAAGCTCTAAATGGATTTCCCAGTTCTCAAATGAGTTATGAGCCAGGCTCTTCTCAGTGGTGCCCAACAGCAGGACCAGAGGCAATGGGCACAAACTCAAATGAAAGAAGTGCCAGTTAAATATAGGAAAACTATTTTTCGTTTTTGGCACAAACGGTATTGTATACGTTGGAGGGGAAGAAAGGAAAAAAAATAGTATAAGGGAAAAAACAATTTCTGCTGTTCAAAATTTTGTCATGGCAGTTGGGGGCTTCTGAACTGGGGGTTGGTGAAAAGTTCATTTTCCAATCTAAAATCTTGCAGGCTTTCTCCTACTTTATACTTGGAAGTCAGTCCGTGCAAAAATCCCATGGGTCTAACAGGAACAATTTTTCATGAAGGCAGAATATTTTCTAGAGATTTGCCTGTTTTGATGGGACTGTTTATTGGTGAAAGAGGGAGGGAAACATTTTTGCACTCAAATCTGCAAAATAAAGCAGGGAAAGTGCCCCAGCCTGCAGAAGAGATTGACCAAAAATGTGGTAGCATGGTTCAGGTCAGTCTGTATCAAAGGCTTTTCATCCCAATTAGTTCTGGGTTTCTTATGTATTAGACTATTGTGCTATCAAGGATAATAATTGTTTTAGAATCTATACCTTAAAATCTTCTTGAATTAATAAGCTGCTGCTTATAATTCTTTGTGTTGATTTGCAAATGTGTGCTATACAGGATTTTTTTTTTTTAAGAGAATTTTGCAAGTATTTTGTTTAAAACAAGATTTTGCTTAAAAATTCCACAAAATGGAGATGTCCTGTGGAAAACATTTATTTCATGTGGATCTGAGACTACTTTCCCTGTCTGAATATGAGGAGGAACTTCTTTACTTTGAGGGTGACAGAGCACTGGAACAGGCTGCCCAGGGGGGTTGTGGAGTCTCCTCTGGAGACATTCAAACCTGCCTGGACACATTCCTGTGCAATCTACTCTAGGTGAACCTGCTTTAGGAGGTCGGTTGGATCAGATGATCTCCAAAGGTCCCTTCCAACTCCAAACATTCTGTGATTCTCTGATTCTGTGATTCCATCAATCTGTTGGTTTTTGGTTTTATTTTTGTGTTTTTATTGGGGGGTAGTTTTTTGTTTGTTTTGTTTTTTTTTGTTTGTTTGTTTGTTTGTTTTTGTTGTTTGTTTTGTTTTGGTTTGGTTTGGTTTTACTTTGAGATTATGCAAAATCAATTGTTCAACCCCAGGCCAAGTTAAGTCTTCAAACGAGATTTCTTTCAAGAGTTTTGTTTCTGAATGCAGAAGGCAAAGCACATCTCTAGTGCCATGAAGGCCTTATGCTTATAAATCATAGGCCATAGCTAATAGAGAGAGATGTCAAAAAATCCAGTGCATGTCTTACAAGGCTGATGTAGTGAGTGGTTCTCCTGAGAATCTTAACTCAGGCTGTTCCTCCAGTTGAGATGATATCAAATGACTGGCTGAAGACTGGTATCTTAGAAGATATGTGAAATGATTTTTTAGTCTGAAATCATAATCCTGTAGTTACCTTTACAGCTACCAGTGATATATAGTTACATTGTGTTTGCCTCTCCATGCGCCCTTTCAGTCTGTCCTATAGAGAGAATATAGATTTTTTTCTTTTTTTTTTAATTTACTTGAATTGTACCTCTGGTAACATGCTATTCAGAAAGCAGCATCCTTTTCTGTGTGTCCTCCTAGCAGGATAAAATAGTACATTTGCCCTTGCTTGAAAAAAAGAACTTGTGGCAGTGTTCACATAATATCCAATTAACTGCCATACAGTGACTTTTTGTATAAATCTGAAATTCAAACTGGTGCATTCATGTCAACCAACCTGGGTATATATAAAGATTAAGTCTGAATAAATCTTGAGTTTCAAGTAGTGAAAATGACGTCACCCTCTGCCTGTCTCCCACTTCAGGTGGATGAGCAGAGCATATGATTGTCCACTGCATGGTGCCGGAGGAAGGCATCCGAGAATGGCAACTTGTGTTCTCTGTGTGGAGCAGAGCAAAGCCACGTGGACTTTCTCTTCGTCTCAGTGTAGTAATGAGTAGAGAATTTAGGCTCATGTTTGCATTTATTGGTGAAAATTTGGGCCCCAGGGTGCATTAGGTGCCCTTTAGCTCTGCTGGCTCCCACTTACTGTTCTGGCAGAGTATGTGAATGGGGGTGGGCAGGACATTGTGGCTGCAGCAGCTTTGAGGAGCTGGCTGGAGCTGAGCACAGAGGTCCTTCAGCCCCTTGGAGCTCTCAGGCCTGTCTCTTGCCTCTGTGGGGGCTGTCCAGGAGACATGCTGGGGCAGAGCCTGGGGTCTCATCTTCATGCCCTGGATGCACATCCTGAAGTGTGTGTTGGTGGTAGAGACCTTACCTACTCATTTTTATGTTTAGATGAAGAAGAACTTACCAGGTGATGTAAAGTACTGGCACCAAAGTTAACTTCATGAGGATAGTCCAGAAATAGCATTCTTAGGCCATGTGAAAATCTAGCAACTCCATCCTTAGTCTCTTAAATGAATTTTACCTTATTTTCTGGAGATAAGATTTTGAAATAAAGCCATGCTTTTGTGCCTTTCAGAAGCCGGACGCAAAAGGGCTGATCCATCCCTTCAGCTAGAAGGATGCTACCCACCAACCACAAGTTTAGGGATTTGTAAGGCAGCAGAATGAGGCCTGCAGAGGCAATTTAATTCATTTCCTTCAGCCCACGGCAAGAAGCATGTGACGTGGGGAGTTTGGCTCCAGTGCAGCGTGGTGGTGCACAGGGAACAGTTGTGTAAGGAGTGGGTTGGAACTGAAAGGAGAGTGGTTGTGGGTCTGTCCCTGCCTGCTGTCTGTCCTGTGCAGCCTGGTGGGGGATGGACCTGAGTGGTGCTCGCCCTGCTCCGGCTTCCTGGACCTTTTCCACAAACTGCCATCACAGCCAGTCAGAGAGACCTTTTAAAACACACCATCTTCTGGTAGTCACAGAGGGTAAAAATTAGTTCTGGTTTTCCTTCAGTTTCTTTTTAGCACTGGGTGAGATTAAATGTAAGTGATGATATAAAGAGAATTCAGTCTCAGAGGAATTGTATAAATTTACACTACTAGCAGTAAATTATTCTTTGACTTGCAAAGTAGATTTTTTCATTGAACCTTTTTATTTTTAAAACAACATGACATTTTCCTTGTTTTGCAGATTAATTTCAGATAATAATTTTTCTATACTGTTTACTCTTTGAGTTAAATAAGTCTCAGCATCCTGCTGCAATGGATGCTATAAAAAGAAATAGATACGTGTGCATTCAGAGAGCAGCTGAATTGGACAGGTAAAATGGGAGAAAATGGGGAAAAAAAGGAAAACAAAGGACAGGATGATGGCAGAAAAAATCACAACATGAATATCACATTCCATGCTTCATTTTCTTTTTAAATGGCCATATTTTTTAAATTTAGTTTCAAATTTAATTCACAATAAAGAGTTAAGACACTAATATGGAAGTTAAGCCCAACAAAGCTGAGAAATACTAAAAAGAGAGAGGAATGGGAAACTAAAGAGAAAAATAAAAAAGCAAGGAGCGGAAAAGGATTTAGAAGCATATGAAGAGAGAGAGGAAGGAGAGCCTGGAAAGACATTACAGCCATGTTAAGTTTGAAGGAGCTTAGGATTATATCCAGAAAATACAATGCACAGGGGCTGGCTGGTTGTTATCATATATGCTAATCAGATTCTTAGTATATGAGTCCCTGAGGAGAGAGCTGGAGTCACTCCATATTTCAGGATTTTGCTGTTGGGAGTTGCAGTCGTTGCACTAACATGGCAGAGAAGCTCTCAGAGAGTCACATCCCATTGACAGTGACACAGCTGTGACAGCCGTGCCTGCTTACGCCGCACGAGCTGGGCCAGCACAGCACATGCAAGCCTGACGCTTTGCTTTCAGTCTCATTTATATCCCCCAGGTAGTATGTAAGAGGGTATTGGCTTTGTTCTAGCCCCCATCTTATATATTTCCTCCTGCCTTTCCATCAAGGAAGATTGTGTATTTTCCTTTCCATTCTGTGTAATTAACTTTCCTAATCTTCTCTGAAGGACTTCCAAAGCATTCAGCATTCATGACATCATTGTATTTCCATCTCTCTCTCTCTCTCTCCTCTTCTCTCTTTCTCTTTTCATCTCCCTCATTTCCCTCCCTTCCTTACTGTCTCTCTCCTTCTCTATCCCTGCCTGCCTCTCTCTCATTTTCTTATTATTTTAAGGAATGGGAAATACAGCCTTGTAGCACACATCTTGCTGTTTCAGTTCATCTTGCTTGTTCGGTTTAAGATGGTATTTGTGTTCTCGTAGGAGTTGCTTAATATTCTTTGGTTTGTGTACTGTAAGCAAGCAGTAAGTATCAATGAGAACAGCCTGTACTTTCATCATGCCTTTCATTTTCAATTTTAAAAATTATTCTAGGTTAATGGTGCTTGCATAGTCAGAAAAATCTGACATCTTTTAAAGGAACAGTGTGATTTGCTAGTCTGCATATTTTATCCAATAGGCTAAGTTTTATTTAGTTTCTTTTTAGCTGGCTTCAGAGATGGAGACATAAGCTTACTGCCCAACTGGGAAAAACAAGCTCCTTCATTGATTTTTATGGGATTGGAAGAGTACACATAGATGATCTGGATTGCATGAAATCTTTTCTCTGGCAACTATTCTGTTAAATTAGTTTCAAAGCTGTCAGATTAAAAATCACAAAGTAAGAGTGACATGTTGTGTCCAGTGGGTGTTTGTGTCCTAGGCAGAGGCATCATGCTAGCCTTGGGAAAAGCCTAAAAGATAACTTCCATTATTATTCAACTGAAAACCAGAAAAAGAATGACTGAATCATTAAGCTAATTTTCTCTAAATGGGATGAAATAACCCCTGATGAGTTTTCTCTCTTCTTGTGCTGCTTCTCCCTCTACCCTCTTTGTCTCAGTCTCACTGGCTTCTCCGTTCCCACTGAACTATCCCTTCGTCCTTAAAGCTTTCTTCTCAAATCTCTGTTGTATGGGTTTCTAACTGTTTCTGTCTTTTTTCTATCTTGGAACAGCAAATTCTGAGTTGGACTGCCAAAGGCAAAGCAGAAATAGGTGTCAGTGGGTAGACACAGCAATTTAAACATATGAACTTAACCTCAAGTTATCCATCTATGTCTTTTCATCACTGCCCCCAACCAGTTCCTTGGTAATGTGGATCTCTTTTGCCTTTGATGTGAGAGCTCTTTGCTCATCCCTTGCCATCCATCTGGACTGATAATGATATGTTCAGGCATCACCTCCTTCTCTAGGTTAGCAGAGAGAGCCCTTGAAGAAGGCAAGAAAGCAGCAGTGGGAAGGCCAGTTTGGCCGGAGGACCTCTCGTTTGGAAGCCCCTGAGCCCTGTGTGTGCTGGCTGCGCTCAGAGGAGCAGCACAAATTGCGGTGTGAGAGCCTGCACCTGCACCCTGCCAGCTGCCAAGGGAATGCTGATGGTACAGCAGTGCCTACACCATGTGCAGCCGTGTGGCTGCATTAACAGCTGATGGTAAAGGCCATTGTCTTAGGCAGAAGGGTCTGCCAGCTCTCAGAGAGGCTGAGGCACCTTAAAAGAGCAGAGGACTGGCGGGAGAGGACACAAGCCTTGCTCAAGAGACAAGGACCTCTGAAGGCTGTTGTGGCTCCACGCCATGGAGACACAGAGGTTCCCCCTGCGACTCAGGGGATGGAGGCTTGTGCAGCTTGGTGTATTTTGTAAAGTCAGAAAATGAAAGGGAAGTACAGATCACCGTTGCTAAAGTTTTGAAGCCCTCTTAATTCTTCCTCTTCTCTTCTGTGCTAGGTGCTGATGCATGCATTTGAAGTTCTTCTATCAGCATATATTGATGCATTTCTCAAGCATTATTAAAATCCAGGAAATTCTTTTGGTTGTTTTATGTTCATGCTAAACACAAACAGCAAGCATGTAGAAAGCAGTGAAACCATACAGGAGCCTTAGGAAGATGAGATGAAAAAAACCCTAATGTTATGGTTCCTTTCCTGACTTTTTTTTTTTTTTTTTAGTTGACCTGTATCCCTTCCTGCCAGGGGCCCGGCAACTTAAAAGCAATTCCTTAAAAAGTGAGCATTAAAGAGGGAGAAATATAATAATATTGCCAGAGCAGAACTCGATATTTACGCAGGTCTAAGAAGAAATGTCAAGGATTCTGCACCTAACAGTTTGTATGGTTACATTCAAGAAATATGAATCACAAAGCTACTTGATTATTGCATCTAAATATTTCTAGCTCTTTTTTGGGGGGAGTATTATAGCCTTCTAAATGATGTGGTTTGGGGCTGTAATTCCATCTCCTGTCAAAAACAGTGGTAACATTTCCATTTATTTGAATGCAAAGATTCTACCTCATAATTTTGAACAGTACAATATATTTCTTTTTCAGTGTACTGCCTTGATTAGAGGCTTGCCCCAGATTGAACAGTGGAGTGACAATTCCAACAATTCACCTGGACAATTACTTCGAGGTGTCCCAGAATTTTGATCCCTGTTGGCAATGAATTTGTGCTGGAAGGCATCAAGTCTCATGGCCCTTCAAATCTGCATCACAATAGCTGTGCATGCAGGTGCTGTTCCCATCCATCTGTGCACTTACCACTAAAAGCTCCACAAACTAAATTTCTCTGTTTCTTCAGTCAATAAGAACTGTAATTCAGCTACACATTTTAAAATGAGTACCTTGGAATATTTTTTTTTCAATGAATTTACAGTTAATTACAAGAATTTTTTGAAGGCTTCTAAACCCTTATTTAGCCTGTATAGAGCTGAATAGCAGTGTGATTTCTCTACATGCTAGAGTTCATATATGCTAATCAGTCTGACTGCTTAGAAAACATTGCATAGCACTGGGCTTCAGTTTACAGAGGGAGTAGCCTGTAAAGGCTGGCCATTAGCTGAAATCAGTCACCTTTTATCTACCTGACACAGAGCTGGAACCTCTGTATCTTGCATTCCCAGCGCAGTAAGTCTGGACCAGACTCTTCTGTATTAAGGATGAATGCAAGCCAAAAATAGTCTCTATAACTGTTGTTTTCTTTTACACATGGTAGGTACAGACAATAAGTTAAAGATCTTAATTGCTTTATATTATAACCCCCCGCACACCCAGTTGCAGGCATTTTGATGTCCTTCCTATAAAGAATTTCTTACTTTGAAGAGGTCACACTCAGGATGATGTTTATTTTTCTCCGCTCTCGTGCAAAACCTTGCACTTATCTGCAATCATTCCTCTGTTAAGTGTTGCCTAATTGTGTACTTTTGCTTGGTCTTTCAGGAAATTCCTAACACTCCTCCCAAACCTTGGTTAAGCTCAGTGTTTCTGTGTTGTCAGCAACTTTCACCATCTGTTTATTCAGCTGGCTTTACAGAAAGTTTGTAACACCTGGCACCTACCACTTGTTTGGGTACAAAGTAAATGAACCTTTACATTGGTCTTGAGAGCACTCAGAACTGGCAGCAGACAGAGACAATGACTCTGCCCCTGATGGACAGGGCTATTAGTCAACTCTTAGACTCAGGTGCATGGGGAAGGGTTCTCTCCTTGGGGCCCTAACGAACCTGACACTGAAAATCTGGGCCTGCCTTTATCTCTCTTTCTCTCTTTCTTCCTCCCTTCCTTGGTGTGTGCAGAACAGAAAATACTCAAATAAAACAAAGAGGTATGATTTGGAAATGGGCAGTGTCTTTGCTTCAAATCAACTCCATCTTCTAACAACAGTTGTACTGATCTTTGTGGAACTGAAGAATGCATCTTGCAGGTTGCAAAAGCAAGGCGCTGAAGGCAGCAGGCTTGGATGCAAGCTGCTGCTGTGTAGCGCCTTTGGACAGAGAGTATTTTATTCAGGAGCCCGCCTGTGTATTACCTACCTCAGTGTGTGGGCGTTAAGTCCACTGAGACGATGGAATAGCGAGTGGTTAGACACAGAGCAGGGGGAATGCTGTGCTGACTAGTCAGAAACCTGGTCTGGAAAGTGAAGCTAATTTTAAGTGAACGCAGTAAGGAAATATGTAGGAAAAGTTGGCTAAATTATGATTGGTTTTCCTTTTTGTTGGAGTAAGAGAAGAAGTCAGGGAACACGATTTATCAGCAAGAACATCTAAAAGGCTTTGTAAAGGTGTTTGTGAATACTGTGACATGTGTCTTTAACCTAGATATATTGAATTGAAAGTGATGTAGATACTAACATGAACATACAGTGCTAGATAAATGCGAGATTTTCGAGTTGCTCTTTCATGGGACACATTATTTTTATCTCACAAGGGAGAGTTTTGAGAAATAGATACAAGCATTGAGAAGCAGTAATGGTGGAAGAGCAACAGCTGAAGGATGACTGGGGTGCCAACTGCAAATGGAGTGCTGCTAGCTATATTGGACATGACTGTATAAACACAGATCCTTCATCTTTTTTTAGTATGATAAATAAACAGTAGTTTATATTGAATCTCCATATTCAATCTCAAGAGTGATTGAAATTGTCAATTAAAAGGTCACTTTGGTGTCCTGGTGTATTTTGTTGAAGTCTCAGAAAGCAGAGGAAAAGGGTGGGTGAGATGCAGGAGCACTAAAGATAAGCAAGTTGGACTTTTTAATTACAGTCAATTCAGTTTCTTAATTCATGAGTGTGCTTTGGACTTTTTTATTTAAATGTACTATTTATTGTTACAGTGAAGATCTAAAAGCTTCATTTCCCTAAGTGACTCAGGTAGAACTATGAATCACGATTTATTTTGGCTAGAAATTACTCTTTTCTTATGCAAGCTGAAAGTAAAGACTAATAAAGTGGATAATATTTTGTTTCTTCAGTAACATGTCAATAACAGTTTGTCTTTGGGAATTTCAGCCTTTCCAAATTCGGTTTCAGCTGTCTCCTGTATTTACTTACCTGTTTTAATTAAGAATTGGCAGGAATAAGAAAAAAAAAATACTTGTTTTGGAGATGATATGATCTTAATTGAGAGTGCCTGGCTCTCACATTGTCATTGATCACTTATTTTTGTGAATTATATCAAGGCATGCATAAGGAATATGTAATACTCCCCCATGGCAATATCTAGCAGAAAGAACTGAGAGGGCCCAGGTGTTTTAACACAGTGGTTTGAAAAAGCTCCAAAAATAGTGTGTGGTTTTGGAATCCTTGGAGGAGGCAGGGGACAACCTTCCAAACACCTGGACTCCTTGATCCACCTGTAGGATAAGCTATCCTGCCTCAGACATTACAGCATATTAATCGCCTTGCCATGCTTGAACAATGCCCGCTCCTTCGTGGTGAAGCTTCAAAGAAAAGGCAGAATGTTTCTATGCAGACCCTGTGCCCCAGAAAATGTATTCTTCCCTGTCTTTTTCCCATCAGACTTGCAGGAAGACCGAAAGGCAGGGAGCTGGAGGAAACGGGAAACAGATGCTTTAAGATGCTTCAGAGCTTCTATGTCCTTCTGTGTACTCCCTCCAATGCCACACACAGAGGGAAAAGTACGGATGCTTGCCTAAGTAATGGTCTGTTTTTTAACTGAAATGTAGTTTCTAAGTGGAGCCTTTCAAAATGTGCAGTAGTAATAGATCAGACATAAGCTGTGAGACGTTAAAATATGTAATGGCAGAAGCAGGGATTTAGCTACATTTTTGCTGCTTTCCCACTCATCAAATCTAATGAGTTGGGATAAACCATGACAGGATATTGAGCCATGTAGAGACAAGTGGCGAAAGAGACCAATGGGCACAGCTGTGTAGGAGGGAAAAATGGGCACCAGCAGAGAGTGGGGTAAAAATGCAGTTTTGTCAGTGAAATAGTTTCATAATAAATGCATGATTTGAGCTGTTTCTTTCAACTCTCATGTACACTATAAGCAAACTGGTAGATTTTGATGATATTTAAGCAAAAAATGTCATCCACTTTACTGAAAAAGTTGAGCCCAATGATATGTAAGATGAAATGGTCAGCAGGCTTTTCAGGAGGCTTTTATGGAAAGAGCAAAGAAGCCCCAAAACTATGTCTGATGCAACTTAAGAAGAATCTATCATATGTATTATTAAGTGGTTAATTTGTTACCATTATTAAAAATTTGCCTGCTGTTGCCAGGCCTAACTTGAGCTTTTTGAAGTGCTTAGCTTCCATTTTTGAATCATGTTGTTCTTTTATCTCCCAGATCAAAGAACCTTGGACATATTTAGAAATATTTAGACTGTATTAGTCTCAGGTAAGGTACCTGTTGTGTAGTACCTGCCCATGTCGTGACTTTGAGTGATATATCCACATGATCCCTTTGAGGATGAGAAATGCAATCTCTCTCAGGTTTGTTGGAGGGCTGTGTACAAACTAATTGACCTAGGAGGTGCTTTTGACTGGTGTCATCCTCACCCTGTACCAAGGTGAGACAGAGGCACACATTCATGCTGACCAACACCTTTGTTTTTGCAGGGAAGTAGTAACGATACTTTGGAAGGCTAAGTTCTGCTAAGTTCTGGATAGTTAGGGAAATTACAGCATGCTCTCACCAAATTACTTGACTTGCAAGGGGTTATCAGATTCAACCCGTTATGAACATGGGTGGTTTTTTAAATTATTCAATAAGAAACAGGGTAGAATAAATACTGCTAATATATGTTGCATGAAATATTATTGAGATCCTTGATTTTCTGAAATTTCAAGTTAGTGCTCAAGGGGGGAAAAATAATATTTCAATGTTATGAGAGCTAGATTTCTAGACTTAGCAAGGTGATTCTAGAGGGAGATACGTATATTCTAGAGGTTTGGACAAGGTATCTAATCCACCCTCCTGCATCAAAACCTCAGTCTCATCTGGTGTAAGGACTATAACCAAGATCTTCTGGATACCGGTTATGGGTATTTTTGTTCCCAAGATGTTAGGAGACAGGTAACATGTGTCTCCTCCCCAGACTCTACCTCATTCACATAGCAACAGAACCTTTTACGAGGAAGGAACTCAAGCACACTTTATGCAATTTTTATTCCTTGAAAGAAGTGAGGCCTTTCATTACCCAACATGATATCTCCTTTCTGAGAAACAGTCCTTTGGGGTAGCTAATGCTGGGCGTGCTGTGGTTCAGTTCGTCTAACTTCATCTATGCTGTTGCTTAAACTCAGTCACTGAGAAAGCTTTTGTGGACTGTGTTGAGTAACTTGTGGTCTTCTCACTTGCTGACACGTCTCTGAGGCACAGCTTGGACAGTTGGTAGCTCTAAACCACTGGTGGTTGGGAGCTCGTGGGAAATGCTGTGGGAAGCAGCAATAACTGATGGGCCAGATGAGCCCTCCTCCTGCTCGGTTTGGGTGGTGACCCACCATGCTGGAAGCTGCTCCTCTGTGTTGCTGGGTCTTGCCTGCATTTACTGCAGCTGTTAGATGAGACTCACCAGACCTGGCCCTGGGGAACTGGAGCCTCCTTTGGCAGGCTGCGAATAAGGAAATAAGGAAACTGGCAATTGGTGCTGCCAGCAAGGATGAGGTTAGGGGCTTGAACTTGGGCTCTTTTGCTCCTCTCTGGCCTCTCTGTCACTGCATGACACACCTGGCAAACCTCAACCATTTGAGAGTTGGTTGAGTCCTCCAAGCTCTTCACCCAAACACCGTCACTAGTGACAGGAGAAAAACTGGCACACCTGAAAGCCAATTTTCTCTACCTCAGATGCCTATGTGAAGGAGGGCAACATAAATAAGTAGCTGGAGCTGGGCAGCTAATATCTAGGTGGCTGTAGTTAATTGAGATCACCTCCCTTTTTTCTGTTCCTTTCCTGCTTTGCAGAATTGATTCCTTTACAGGGAAGACAAGTGTTTGTGGAATTAGTGAAACAACAGTTTAAAGGCTTCCAGGAAGACATATATTGAAGCATTTCAACCTGCTGCAAAACAATTTGTGTCTGTTTGTAGTAAAAGAACATTTATATTCTTCTTTTTTTTTTTTTTGTTCCCACATGAGATAATGGAGAAAGTAATTTGACAAATACACCTACCACTTCCAGACAAACTCAAGAAAGGCGTATGTTATGGTAGCTGGCCTCAGTCCAGCAAAGCAATTAGCCATGGGTAACTCTAACAAAAAGACAACTTCTTAGCTCCACCTCCTTGTGCTTTTTAAGGCATTGATCCTGTGTGTTGATCCATTTAGCCTATTAGAATAGAAAATTTGAGGACCCACAAGGCAAAGGCCACAATCAGGTTCAATAATATGTTTACCAGACCTCCCCACCCCAATGTCAAACCAACCAGGCAAACTTTTTCCCACGCCCAAACGCAAAGACTTTTCCTACTCTACGTTTTCTGTGTGTTACATGCTACATGCCAGCCGCCATCCAGTCCTTTGGCCTCTGGGCTTGGGTGAAATATCTCGGAACTCAAATGTGTCAGCCAGGATTCAAGCCCAAACTAAATATAGCCGTCGTTCACAAGAAGAGAGGCAGCAGGTCTCTCTGGTGGTAACACTGTTGGGTCCTCCAGGGTGCAAGCATTTTTCATCACAGGCACAGAAGGGAAGGCTTAATATTTGTAATGCTAAGATTTTTTTTTTCTTTTTTTAGTTTCTGTTTAACTTCGAGGGTGAGGAGAGCTGCATCACTGAAGGAAAGAGTAAAGGGCATGAAATCAGTTGTGCTATTTATGGAGTAAATGGTTTAGATAAGGACCCATGAGAATTTTTCTTTAACTTTGCCAATTTTAAATCTCTGTAACAGGAACACATCAGTGAGTTCTGGGATTCGTTTTTTCCTGAATGTACTAGAATTATGCAGTGCATTTTATACTTCTCTGTGTTTCTGTTGAACAGTTTTAGCTGCTCACGGGACTTCTGAAATGACCAAGGAGAGCACCTTTTAGTTTCTTTGTGGTCTTTGTCAGTGTAAAGGTGACAAGGTATGCAATCTAGGAGTTAAGACCTGCATTGAAGCTCTGAAGTTTTAGGTTTTGTGATTGTCTCAAGGCCGGGTGTGACCAACTGATTTTTTCCCCTTTTCAAATCCTGTGCATATGTATTGTTGTTTAAGCTTCAGGCACAGTAAAATCTTTGGGCTCCCAAACTGCCTGCTAGTTGTGCCAAACAGTAGCTATGCATCAGTGAGGTCCTTTTCCTTATAGTGGTTTGGAGAAGTGCTTATAGGTAAACTGAAAAGGTGAAAATGTTGAGAGTGACATCTGTGCTTGATCTGTTTGACTATGTGTCATCTATGAATATGCCTAGTCATACCTTATATGTCAATATAGGGCGTGTTTGCTTTGTGCAGTGGTATTTTCCTTACTGCCTCAGGAAGAAGCTCTGGCCTCTGTGAAAAGACTGCTGGGGTGACGGGCATGGCTCCAGCATCAAAACCACGCTGGTACGCGCACTCAGCATCAATGTCTATATAAGTGAGATGCAGCTGTCCATTCTGGAACTTCCAGAAATGTAATTTCCAGGCTAGCACAACACTGTAGGTTGTCTAACACCAAATGTAAAGGCCAAGTCTTCATTGCCTGAAATGTAAGTCTTGTCTGTCCTAGAGAGATTTGCACAGTGCTGTGTTTGTACTTGCTGGTAGCATGCCTATGGGCAGCATCAGTGTAACGCAGACATACCTCACCTTTCTCACTCCCTGTTTCATGCAGTTGCTCCAAGCTCACAGCAGTGCCATCTGCCCGTGCCATGAGCAGAGAACCCTTTGCAGAAGTGTTCCTTCCCATGCGAAGGTCACCGTCTGTCACCACCATCAACACCGCCTTCATCTGTGTATAGTTCAACTGAAGCCAGCTTTAAGCCAGACAGAAAAATAAGTCACTCACAGTGAAAAGAGCTCTTCAGCATGATCCAGATTGCCTCAGTCTAGCCCCTTGGGACCATCCATGCAGTGAGATATGCTTCGCTGTGAATAGGAGTGACAAAATCTGGCCCAAAGTTAGTTCCCCCAAAAAGCAAATATAGAAGCTGCCACAGAAACACGTGCAGGGGCACCAAAGTCTTTTTTCAACCCATGATCTTTCCCAGTGAGGTCTCTCTCTCAGAGAGTGACTGCAGCAGTTCGAAGCTTCACTATCATTGAGGGCTGGCAAGGGGAAATGTTGCTGATCCAGCTCAGAGAAACTGGCAATTTGCTTCTATAAAATTACACTTAGTAAAGATTCTGGGAGTTTGCATCAGGCATATCTGAATCACTCATATCTCAAACACTCTCAGTCATGAGAGGAAGAGGGGGACATGAGGATGAGAAGCTATCTAGACATAGAGAGTAACCTTTGATGAAGTTTACAACCTGTAGAAAGAGAACATGTCAGCAACTCTGTATAGTAATCTGGAAGTAAAGACTACCTGTTTTATGGTATTGCATAGAGATTTTCAAAATGCTGAAACCCAGAAAACATGAGTTTGCATTACTACATAGATGCTTGCCACCTGGTCCCTGGTGTGGTAGAAAGGTTCAGGCGTTTGTGCGAGGGACATTTCCTTGGCAGGCTGGTTTAATCTTCCTCAGTTCTGCCGAGAGCACACTGCATATTCTCAGGTAAGTCACTTCCCTGCTGGCACTCCTGTCTATGCCCAGTAAACACCACTGAGCAGGCAGGGGAAATCAGGCTGAGTTTTTCCGCGAGTGGAGAGTTGGATTCCCTTGGCATAATGCTTGAGACCACTGAGCCAGCCATAAAAACCAGGTTCTCTCATCCCCATGGCATGAATTAGCCATGTTAATCTTTGCAAGTGGAGCAGTAAGCAACAAAACTGCTAGTCAGATATGGGCATACAGTTCTGCTTTTAGAAATATTAGTGGGTTTCTCTAATCATCGTTTTATTGTGTTACACTCATTTGCCTGGCCTTACTTCACTTTTCATTTGTGCAGTGTGTCCATGCAAGGCACAGAGGCTCCATCTTCATTTTTGCCTGCACCAAAATTTCTTCAGAAATACCTCCAGCATTGGGAGAGAAAGAGATGTTTCTTGTTATTGTTCTTCTGTTCTTCTGACCCCCACTTTTTCTTAGGATTTTGTTGTTTTTGATTTGTTTTGTTTGTTTGTTTGGGGTTTTGTTTGGTTGGTTGGTTGTTTTTTTGCTTTTCAGTGCCAGTTACATATCCCAGATGTCAAATAGCAGCAGCAGCTGTCTGCATGGCAGATCCCTCAGGCTGCAGCTGGGTGAGCACTCCTGGACTTATTCTAGCTGTGTCATATAGATGGGCTGCAGATTATTTCTCTGAGCTGTCATGCTCCTCAAACGCCTCTAGCTTCCTTCTTTCCTTCTCTTATTCTACTAATACATGAAGCCTGAAAATTCAGCCATGGAGGAATCTGTCATGTAATGTGTACAAGGTCTGTGGATCAAAAGGATGGCCTATGTGTACATTATTCCTTTTACATAACTAAATTATTCAATTAATAAATAAAACCAAATTTTCCCAATATAGGATTAGATTAGGGACGGCTCTATTCTTGAATACTCTGTATCTATGACAATAACATTCTTTCTGAAGATGAAAGAAGAAACATTAGTTCAGGAAGACTGGTCTCTCTCTTTAAAATTATGTACTCGGTGTCCAAATTGCTTGAATGGTACTTTTCTCTTCATAAAGTCAATGTGAGTAGACTGATTGAATGTGAATGACAGAATACAGCTTCAGATTTCAACAAAAGATTAAGAGATACATGCTCAAATAAGAGTAAATTTTCAGTAGAAGAGTGCACGTACAATACACACTATTATCTACAAAGGAGAGTTAAAAGCTAATTCAAATCTCTTATTTGCCTTGCTGGATATATTTTTAGGTGCATATGTTCTGGTGAATTTTCTTTACTAGTTGTTCTGTACATTATATGTAACCAAATGTTTTTAATAATGTGTTGTAGCATTGCCAAAATTACCACTGACATAAATTAAATCATAACAAAAGTATGGTTTTGCTTTTAACTACAATGCATGTTTTGTGAAAGCAGTATAATTTGAAAGTAAAATATAATTTAGGTATTTTGATTAAACTTTTGTGTCCTGGCTGAAGATCAATAACACCTTGATAGCTGAATTATTTAATCTCAGATTATTTGGGCATATGCTTAAAGCTTCAAGGTAATATTTCAAAATATTTACTAATAATTTACCTCCAGTACTGTCAAGGATATTAACCATCTTGAAATAGTTTGTTCTGGAAACAGAATTGCTCATCAGTTCAACCCCTTTCTTTCCCTCTTGGAGAACATCAAGAAAATCAGTTTCACCAATTGAGACAAATACACTCTTTTAAAATGGTCTAATCACTCCTGTGCTCTGCTTTATCTCATTATTGTTTTCTTGAAATACTACTTGCAGCTAAAATTGAGGTGATTGTTGTAGGTATTTCAGTCCTATTCCTATTGCACCTTTCAAGAATTATTGATTGGGATTGCAGACACAGTGCAGAATTCAGCTCAGAGCTTCAGGAAAATGCAGAAATCCTGTGAAACAGTAACTATAAACCCACAGAATTTTCAGCACCAATAAAGGCAACTCCACTGTCATTTATTTTTAATCTAAAACAGAATATGTGTTTCTGCTTTATAGTCACTGCATAATCTCTTAATGGGGCAGTTGTATAGCCTTCACTTGTGTGGCGTCCTCTAGCTGCTTCTGTGTAACTCCTAGTTCATCTTGCCACTTCCTACTCCCAACTTTCCAAAGGACATTGCAAGGCGTATGTCAACACATGCCATTCTCACCGTATTTACCAGTGCTTCTCTCTGTAGCTCAAAGAGAATAGTTTGGGTTGAAAGAGACATTTAAAGGTCATCCAGTCCAACCCCCTGCAATGAGCAGGTTCATCTTCAACTAGATCAGGTTGCTCAGAGCCCCGTCCAGCCTGGCCTGGAATGTCTCCGGGACGGGACATCTACCAACCCTCTGGGCAACTTGGTCCAGTGTTTCACTACCCTTAGTGTAAACAATTTCTTCCTCATGTCTCGCCTGAGTCTCCCCTCTTTTAGTTTAAAACCATAACCCCTTGTTCTACTGTAACA
Source organism: Columba livia (assembly GCF_036013475.1). NCBI lineage: Eukaryota > Metazoa > Chordata > Aves > Columbiformes > Columbidae > Columba > Columba livia. The sequence goes on from NC_088602.1 coordinate 117,152,982, forward strand.
TGCCCTGCTAAAAAGTCTGTCCCCATCCTTCTTATAGGTCCCTTTTAAGTACTGAAAGGCCACAATAAGGTCTCCTTGGAGCCTTCTCTTCTCTAGGCTGAACAAGCCCAACTCCCTCAGCCTGTCCTCACAGCAGAGCTGTTCCAGCCCTCTGGTCATTTTTGTGTCGCTCCTCTGGCCCCTCTCCAACCGGTCCATGTCTTTCTTGTACTGAGGGCTCCAGAGCTGGATACAATGTATTGATTGATGGCACTTTCTCTTGGTTAAACCACGTGCAGTAACTTGTGATACTTCCTAATAGGAGACTAGTCTGCGTGCATTCTTGATTTCTCTGTCCTTGCTAGTCCAGAACACAAACCTTTTGTTTTTCTCTTGTCTCCCCAGCAGCAATTCTTTCCCTGTTACCATTCTGAAGGAGGTACTCAATAAAATTGTTCAGCTCCTTTAGTCTCATCTTTTGTTGTTGTCAGTAAAGTTCCTGCTGGTCCTCTGTTATGCTTCCAGTTGGTCAAATTCCTTATTCTCAGTCTCACATGACTGATGAGATAGAGTGGCAAAACATCTTGACTGCTCTGAAACAGGCTATCGGAAACCTGCAGAAACATAATCTCCTAAATGTCTCACCGCTCCCTGTTTCATGTCTTTCAGCAGGAGGCTTAGTTTCAAAAGCTCTTCCAGATTATCTTTTTTTCTATCTTATTTTTGGATTTTTTAAATTAGCTTCTTTCTGATTTGGCTGTATTCATGAGGTGCAGTTATATATAAAAATATACAGACAGTCCAGAAGCTTCATTCAACACTTTGTGACACCTAAGAGAGTCAGAGGCAGAGATGTTCCACTTAGAAGCTGAATAATACAGGAAACTTCTCTTCCCACCCCCCCACCTTGTTTTTTCTACCTGCATCAGATGTCAAGCATGTAATCCCCAAATCTTATGCTTTGTCTTGCTTTCATCTCATCTAAATTGCTGACCGTCACAGTCACTCTTTTCCCAAGCTTCTGATCATATTTGCTTCTACCTTAAGCTTTTATAATTTAAATTATTTCATTAATTCTTGGTTTAAGCTCAGGCCTTTACCTCCTTTGGAGCCTGTACCAAAAAGCTGTTGGTTTGGCTAGGTGGAGGTTGAGTGCCTCCACCACAGATCTTGATCATTATCCTTCCTTTTTTTCATTTAATTTCTCCCACTGAAGTAAACATGCTTTTATTTATTGTCTTCAGCACAAAGAACATCAAGCGCCATGTGTGTCGCTGCAGGACTGTTATATATGTGAAACTGAACTAGTTTGTGCTTTGCTCTGGAAATGTTTCTGATCATGCAGTCCACCTCTCACCTGAGCTTACTCATGGAAACTCAGTACCAAGAGGGTAAAGCAACCAATAGCAACAAAAATTTATAAAGTAGAGAATTTTGTTTAGATTATTTTTTCCACCGTAAAGCATCATTGTAGCACCATGAAATGTCAGCAAGAGCTCAAATTGCATGTTAGGAAAGAAATTCCAGTATGTCAGAGATGCAAGATTTGTGGTTTGGGCATGATACATTAACTGTACCGTATTGAAATAATCCTTCTGAAAGAACCCTCTACCAGTACAGATGGAGAATAAATGTGGAGGAGATCCATCCTGGGAAACATGTAAGACAAACTGTGATATTCCAGCATGGTGTTTTGCATGAAAAGTCTGGAAACAGATAAGTGGGTTCTTCTGCCGGTGAACCTGTGCTTCTTTAATGGTGCTAATATTGCACAAAATCATAAAGGAAAACGCATCTGAAGAGGAAATATAAGTCACAATAGGAACAAAATAACACCAACCAAGAAGAAGCGTCAGTAAGAGTTGGCACTCAGCTTTTTGATACAGGCTAAAGGAAAACGTATATCAAGTAAAAACATGGTACTTCTGCTCAAGTGATAACAACTGTGTTTAAACACTGTATTAAAATGCTTGAATTGAAAGCAATTGCTGTGCCATGGTTTGCCATGTCTCTGTTTCAATAAAACAGACTGAACCTGGGTTTGTGTCTTAGATAATACACAGCACCTCTGCAGCTTCTTGCAGAATTCAACCTGTGGGTACCTGAAAAGTTCTCTTTTCATGGCCTATGGATGTATTATATGTAGTAGATCATGATGAAATACTGCTCTTACCACAAAACCACGAGTATCTGCAGCTCAAGAGAATATCTCTTGACTGATGAGAAGAAAAGAGAATAAAGAAAGGATTAAAATATTTCTGTGTATGACAGAAACAATTATTCATGTGGCAGATACCACATTATTTATTCAATGCCTATTTTGATTGCCTGGTGGGGTTCAGGACTCCTGTGAGTGATATTACCTGGGCAACAACTGACTGTTCCATCATAATTCTCCATTAGGATAAAGCCACAAAGCAAGGAAAAGCCCGAGTTAATTTGAATAAAAGACAGAGAAAGGCTGTGAGCCACATTCCATGACAGAGTCTTAATGTTGTGGAAAAATGCTAATTTAATCTGTTTGGTAGTATTGGTGAGCTTTCTGATGTCATTCAATACCACTTTATATTAACATTTTCTTCATTTGAAATGTCTTCATACATAATTATATATTTTCAGGTTGTTTGGTCAGAGTGGTGACACAACCGGAGAGGGAATATGAATGCAAGATGTACTGTGCACAGTAAAAGATTATGTAAAATAGTTGTTTTTTTTAAAAGATGATAAACAGGAAAACCTCTAGACAAACTGGATTTTCTATCTGAAATTCTGGGTTGACTCTGCATGAAGCCACAGTATTGTATAGTAATTGTTTTCCTTTTCCTGTATTTTCCTTTTTAATTTTTCAGTAAATGATGAGTCTAGTTACGAATTCCATATGTAATCATTTTCATAGAGGTCAAAATCCCTTGGAATTTGAAGCACTCCTTAGCACGTCTTTTATAATTAGCTGTAAAAATTTACATAATGAATTAAGTAGTTCATTTATTAATGTGATGTGCGTCTGTGTGTATAAGTCACAGACTCATGCCCAGTGCCTGTGGTCAGAAATTCTCAGCTAATCATTTCCTGTTCTGGAGCCTTTGAGTCTTCCACTTAGCTTTAGTCAATCATCTCAACAAATTTATCATTGTTAAGAGGTTGCTAAGTGCTACAAATTAAAATGGTAGCATTTCTACACTTGTATTGCATATGCTGTCCATAGTCTCTACTACTGGAGCAAAAGCACAAGGAAAACTGGACAAACTGTGTCTTGTCAAAGACGTAATGCAGAAGAATACCCCAACTATATTCGTACCCAAGTCTGGTATAATCTAGTTTCTCAGTCAGGAACTGTTGCCTCCAAATCTATGCATCTGACTAAGTTGTTTGGTTTTGTTTTTTTTTTTAACTTTTTCAGTATTAAGCAGTATTGACCACTCACCATCCATAATGTGGAAATCGTTGTTTCCTACAGCTTTCAAGTCAGTGTCAAAAGCCTATAGCACCCGAGATGATGGTGCAGTCTAAGGATGACACAGTTGTTGACCAACTTATATTGACAACTTCTTCAACTTGTAGTGGGGTGGGAAGAAAATACATGAAGGGAAGAGTTTCTTTATAGGATATGATCGTGGTAGTTTCCACTGACTAATGATATTACTCTAAATCTTCCTTTAGATATAGTGTTTGTTTACGTTTTAGGAGCTTCTGAAGTACTTGCGGATTTTCTAGATGCTCTCCTGTCATTTGAAAAGCCAAGCTGAACATGAAGTCACTGTAGCCATGAGCCATGACTCCTGCTGTGCTACAAAGGATGATGTGCCCACTGGGGAGTCATCAGATAACCATGACAACTCTACTAGATAGCAAAGTAGGACTAAAAGTAATGGGCAGAGGAGTGAAAAGTCTGCAGTAGTGGACTCATTTTGTAGTGGATTTGCTTCTCTGAGCACTGAGACGGCCTGAAACTGGGGCTGCCCTGCCCTGCCTAAATAGCACGACCAAGGCCTTACTTCTCTCATTTAGAATATGGGTGTTCTTCATTAAGGCATGTTTGCTCATCTTAATAAGTTGTGTGAATCTGTTAAGTAGGGAGGCTTGACTTGAATTGATTTGCTTTGTTTAAACATGCTCTGGCTTTTGCTCATGTATATAGCTCATAAAAAAAAGAAACCTGTTTGAGTTTAGCCCAGTATCCCATGGTGATTACTTGAATGTGCTGTCAGAGCCAAGAGCTTTGAGTCTAGGATTTTGTTGGCAGCAGTGCAGCTGTGGTAATTTCAATGATATGGAAAACTGAACCACAATTTGAAAACCAAAGGACTATTGCAACCCTGACCATTCAGAGATTGCTGAGTAGTGTCCATTCAATATACGTAGGTTAAATTAATGATGCTTTATTATTTTAAGTAATTAACGTGGATCAAATCTATTTGAGAAGCCGTTCTCTACTTTAAGCACGCAGGTAGGAGGTTTATTTGGCTGTTTGGTTTAACCAGCCACTTAAGAGTCAAGTAGAAGTTTTAGTGAAATTAATTTTGGCTAGTTAATACTTAAAAAAGCCTTTGAAGAATATTTATTGCCACATATTTGTTAGATTTTATTCATATGGGTTGAGGAATTACATCCTTTTGTCTCATAAGCAACTTCTCTTGTGAAAAGTATTTCAACAACTTTTTGGACCAGTCAGCAGTATTTTTTTCTTGATCAGAGCTTGCAAAGGCAACTGTATGGCTTGGATTTTCAGTGGCTCCTGCCAGAGCGAGGCACTGAATCCCCCTGAACGCCGTGTACTGTGCATACTGATCCTTCACATTGACTAAAGCTGTCACATGTTTTATTAATTATAACAAAGAACAATGTGAATTTGCTGTGCACAACTGTGGCCTTGGTTCAGTCAGTGGGGATAGGAAACAGTTTTTCAACCTGACTGGATTGCAGACTGTTGTCTTCAGCACCTTCTCTGAGGCTGAATTAAGATTTCTTGGGATTTCTTTCAATGGGAAAGTGGTTAATATTCATAATTCAGATTTTTTTTTTTTGTAAAATATTATTTGCCCACATTCTTACTAGTTCTTACTTCTCTCTTGACAGCTAGTGACTGAAAATACCACTCTTGCACTGGAAAGTTTGCCCATGAGTGTAGCCAACCTGGTCACTTTTCTGCAGTTTGTACTCCACTCTTACTACAAATACTTGTTTAATACTTGGTTTGAATGACGTTGGCTTTGCGAGAATGATGGTGGAGCAGGAGAAATGGATATAACTTGAAAGCTGGATCCTTATGTGGTTGATTGTAATGTATAAATGAAAGAAAATCAATGTGCTGAAGTGATCTGTAATCTTATGAAGGAAACAGGTGCAAAGCAAAATGAAGTCTGAGAATCCATCTTTTCTGGGAAAAAAAAAAAGGGTTATATAACTGGTATATTTTTCCCTCAACACACATCTGTATATCTGATGTAATCGAAGAATCAAGAAAAATGACATTGCTGAGTAATTTCTGGTAATTAGCTTAAACAGAGACAGATCTATGGAGGTGCGTGCTATTTTGAGCAACCAGTAATTGTATTAGCTACACCTCACAGATGAACTTTGTCTTCTGTTTAACAGTAGGCTTGCCATCCTGTCTAAGCAGGTGGCTTACTAACCTTGAAGAGACAATTTTCTGCTTTTGAGAAAATGTTTGAAAGCTGTGGATATGATTTTAATGTGTTTGAGCAATCAATCAGTTTTATTGCTTGACTGCCTTCCTAGCTCCTGGTTGCTTTTACTACTTAATTTTGCATCGAACAAGCAAATAAATGTTCTAATCGTATGTGAAGAAAACTGTTTTGATTGTCATGTTTTGAATTCCTAACAACAGCTTAAAGTATTACAGCTACAACCTATCAGCATATTGTGGCAAGTTTTGTGAATTAATTTCAATAATGAGTATGAGAAAAATGCCACTAAAGCCCTGCAGTACAGTTCTGATGTGTTTTTCATAGCTATTTCCATGTAGTTTTCATCTAACGAGAATTCTTTTTCCTAGAAAACAAGTTTCTTGCTCTGTTTTGTAACAGTGCAATGTTTCCAAAAAGAGTCGGTTTGAATCACACTACAACCTCTATTGGTCTTTGGCAATTTGGGTGTCTCCAGGGCAAAGGAGGCTGTTGAAGTGTTGGATACCTGCTGACATGAGAAGCAAAGGGTCCTTCGCAGCAGGAGAGGGTGCTTGGCCCAGGCAGCACCCTGTGAGCTGGTGGGCAGAGTGGGGTGCAGCCGAGCAGGGCACCCTGGGGTGAAAACTTTCAGTAGGTATTACCTGTAGCCTTGCTAGGCCACATGAGGAAGGAGGTATCATCCAGGCACTCCAAACTGAAATTCGCGGTAGCTCTCTGAGGCACCTCCCCACAGCAGCTAATGCTGGATTGTTTGCCATTTGAATTCCTGTCACCTCTTCTCCTTCTCAGTGGCTTCATACCTTCTTCGTGCTTGAGCCCATGCCAAGGGAATGGGGATGGGAAGGGAACAGCAAGGGAAGCCATCACTTGCTTTGGCTCTGACGAGTATTGTTAGAGCCAACTTACTATCTGCACCTCAAGGAAACCCTAGGGACACCAATAATAGCCTTCGAAGAGCTCAACAAAAATCTGGTTGGCTGCTTCTGAATTGTGTAAATGATGTTGTTGCAAAGTGCTTGCTGGAAAATGGTCTCTCCTGATGTTTCATTGGAAGCGGCTGAGTTCTGGTGGGTAGGGAGGTGGCTCCAGTTGGCAGAGTTACAGTTTGGCCTGGAAAAGAAAGAAAAAAAAAAAATCTCATCACCCAAATTACATACCTGTTAAATTGCTTGCTTTTCATTAGAATAATTTCACTGTTAACCTTAATAAATTGGGATAGCCCATAGGCCGCACAAAAGTAAGTAGACAAGTCAAGGACTTGCCTTAACTCTTCTTTTATGTACTCCCATTAATTGAATGCATCAATCCCTGTTTTCCTAAAAAAAATACCCAACCCTAAAACCAAAAAAAAAAAAAAAAAAAAAAGAAAATGACCCTAAGATTAAGGAAACTGAGAATGCATGCTTTGTGCAGTGCTGTGCAAAATTAGAAGACTGAACGGCATATAAAAACCCTTAACTGTAAATATACAAACCTTTTTAATGACACTCCAAAAATCAGACTTGATGCAGCAAAATACATATGTTACACACACAAAAGGTATTGGAAAAACTGGGGAAAGTGTAAGGGTGGATCAAGGAAATAACTGAACAACTGGAGAAGGTGCCTTAGAGGGAAAGTTAGGTGTTACCCAAGTATTTGCCAAGTGTTATTTGCTTATGCACAGCTCTACATCAAATTCCAGACCAGAGCCAGCTTGCATCCTGCCAGTTTACACCCCAGGCAAAAAATCTGTGCTCAGTTTCTGTCTGACCATGTAGATTTTTCCTGGAATAGCACAGTCCGTTGTCATAAATTTGAAGAGAAAAAAGTGTTAAAGGTACTAAAACTAAAGGGAAGTGGGGAAAAAAAAAAGGGGGGGTGGGCAAACTAAAGCAATTAAGAACGTGTTAGGGGGAGCTGAGAACTAACTAGTCATAATACAACATTTCTAATGGTTATAAAGGTTGTTGTATGATGTGTGGTCTTCTGTGAAGACTGGAACTCAAGGCAAGGATGATACTATCTGACCTATGTCCCTCTGTTGAAAGCAAACAAAGTCAAATGAGAAATTTGCTTAAATAACAAGGGTAATAAAACATAAAATAAAATAAATAGAACAAAGTTTTCCAGAAGAGATAGATTTTTCATCTTGTCTAGGCTTAGATCAAAATAGCTTACCTTTCTGAAAGAAGGGTTTCTAGTTCAGAAATATAAATTAATGAGCTCACTTAATCTCTGAGAAAACTGTTATGATGTTAATAAGAAAAGATATGGGCAAGGGTAGCTGGATGGGTTGGTGGTTTCTTAGAAAAAGGACAAAAGCTGGAATAGATCAGCAGGTAATTCAGTTTCATTTTCAGCATCAGTGTAGAAGTAGCATGACAGACGCAAAGAGTGCATTCTCTTGTGGATAATTTTCATCAAATCTGGACACCCACTTTTACAGGAAACAGTAACATCGCTAGTTGCTACTTTTCAAGATACCTCTGACAAATGCAAAATTGAGTAACTCGTTTACTTTCTTAATGCTCATAAATTCTACATAACTGCTAGAAATTATGTTCGAGAATGGGAATAGAAATGTTTTTATTTTCTTGTCATACTTGTTTATTCTAAACATCTGTGCAAATATTCAGATTCTCATATTTCTGATAAAGTCAGTGAAGGAGCTTCCTTTGAAAGAGCCAACCATCTTCATCTGACCATGAGGAAACTGAAGTGCCTCTCCAAAGCACTAAATTTCTGTAGGGTCTGGGTGCTACAAACTTCTTTTTAGACAACAAAGTTGGTTTTTTTTTTGTTTTTTTTCCAGATTTCCTTGTCAGTTTTCTTATCCTGTCCATATCTCTTCATTCTGTCCTGTAAAATATCTGTTCCTTTCTGTAGGAACAGAGTTATGTGAACCCTGTGCTTATTGGAAAAGTACTCCAAATAAATTAAAGTGGGAGACAGAAAGGATATCCAAATGCTAATACTTTACTACTTTCTACCTATTAATAATTAATATTATTAATTTATGCTTTTATACAACTTGAAGAAGGACCAAAACTATTTTTACATTAAACTGCCAATGATAAATGTGTTAAGTACTGTGTTCAGACCATTGCATACAAGACTTGCAGTTAAAGTATAATTACCTCTAATTTTCAAGCAACTTCTGCTTGGTTCCTGTATGCAGTTAATTAAAATGCTTTCCAACATAGCAGAATTTCATTAAAGGAAAAGCAGAAAACAAAAAACACACACAACCTACTTGCTGTTCATCTATTAAAACATGTCCTGCATTTTCAAATCCATAAGCATTATGGCAGAGTAAGAACACGTCCATGAGTGAGAGCACCGATGTCTAATGAATCCTTTTAAGACATCAGGATTGGACTCATGAACTTTGAGTGAGGAGGCTCAGAGCAAGCTTGTCTATCCAAACCACTGGACCTCTTTAGTGTTGCACAGATTGCTGTGAGATCCCCCAGGTCTGCAGATCCTGTAGAAGGAATGTCTAGCCAGATGTATGTTTAAGTGATAGGACAGAGATTAGGGCCCGAAGAGGGTCATATGACTCCACAGGTAACTGGAGGAAGGAGGACAAAAGCTAGCAAGAGGTTGTTGCAGATATAGACATCAGTCACGTGCAGATGGATTTCAGTCACCCACTGTGGGGAAAGTCAAGCAAGTTTGCACAGAAGATCAGTGCAGGAACTACCTGAACATTTGAAAAAAAATTTCTGTCGGTGGTAGGTGCAAAATATGAAGGAATAAGCAGAGAAGCTTCGAATTAACAATTAACTCTTCCATTATAACTGAGACTGTGGTAGAGGAGGATGTGACAGACACTAGAAAAAGAAATCACATGTCGAAGGAGATATGATAGATCAATGGAAATTGTGATACAAGATACATGTTGGTTTATTCTCATGGCTACGTAGTTCTTTGAAGTTTGGTGCCAGGAACTTGGCCAGGCCAGAACAGCTACAGATCCATGACATGCTGGTTGTGTCTGGGACAGTGCATCTGTAGCACTTTGATTCCTCTGATTAGAATGCAAGTCAAAAATAGGGGGACTCCAGGAACTTGCTACAGTTTAGAGGCTGTAGCATGCTGTAGTGGTTTAACACCAGCCAGCAACCAACACCTGCCAGCAACTAAACACCACACAGCCACTCACTCACTCCCCGGCCGAAGTGGGATGGGGGAGAGAATAGAAAAAAAACCTTGTGGGTTGAAATAAAGACAGTTTAATAGGATAGCAAAGGAAGTAATAATAATAATAATAATAATAATAATAATAATAATAATATGCACAATGCAATTGCTCACTAGCCACTGACTGATGCCCAGCTCTTCCCTGAGCAGTGATCTCCCTCAGTCAGCTTCCCCCAAGTTTACACACTGAGCATGATATTGTGTGGTGTGGAATATCCCTTTGGCCAGTTTGTGTCAGCTGTCCTGGCTGTGTCCCCTCCCAGCTTCTTGTGCACTCCCCAGCTTCTCATTGGCAGGCCAGTATGAGAAGCTGAAAGTCCTTGCCTGCTCAGCAACAAATAAAACATCAGTGTGTTATCAACAATAGTCTTATTCTAAATCCAAAACAGCACTATACAGCTTCTTGGAAGAAAAGGAACTCCTAGCCAAAACCAGGACATGTGACTAAACTTGAAAGAAGTTTTAAAATCATTTATTACCTTTAAGAAAGGCAAAAGATAACAAAGAGACAAACCTCTGTTGTACACAAATCCAGACCAAGACCACCCAACTAAAACCCTCTTCATGTTTCTCTTTTCTCATAGTTCCTCATGGCCACTGGAGCATTTCTGAGATAAAGCAGTTCAAAACTTTCCTGTCTAATTTAATTTTTTCAACTAAGTCAAGTGAAATTAATTGTTACTGTTGTATTCTTTGCATGAGTATGGCTTGCCATATATTTTCTTTTTCATTCTTGACATGCTTTATCTGTTATTTTTTTGTTTGGTTGCTTGTTTGGTTTGGTTTGTTTGTTTATTTGTTTCATTTGTGAGATCAGCAAACTTTACATCAAAATACTTCCTTTTCTTCTGCCCTCCCATTTTGTTTCCTATACACACACAAAAATCTAGCAAAGAGGAAGGACCTGAATGTTAATAAGTCACTGTAATATTTGGTGGTAACTTTTTCTATATGCCTTGTATGGAGGACAAAAAGCATTATTTAAATGTGAAGTTTTCCAAGCCTCTCATACTTGATTTTTCTCTGGATTGGTATGATGAGACTTAACAGAATTTTAATGGCAGATTTTCCAGTATGGCTTAGTTGAATGTCTTGATATTAAATTTTAATCATGTCAAATGAAGCTCTGTGTGGTGCAGTGAAATTCAGCAGAAGTATGCTGTGCTAATAAGCTGCAAACTCTTAATACTGAGATGATTTTTGTCTGTCTGGTATCAAAAGTCTTCCCTGAGCCATAACATAAAATAAGTTTTCAGCTATATACTCAAAGCTCATTTGTTAAAAATAGCTGAGGAAAAGGAGGACATCAGTGGATTCAGTGTTATTAGGATGAGTAAAGGTGACAAAGATAAGCTACTGTTGTAGCAGCTTCGGTTTTCATATATCTGTGGAAAAGATAAATGATCCTAAGATGTATTTGGTCACGTATACCCAAAGGAAATTAGGAAATATCAGAAGTAACTTATGTTGAATTCCATCTAAAACAGAGGATACTGTCCTGCTCTGTGTGTTCAACAATGTTGAACCCAAGCTGAAATTGAAGGCTTTCTGAGGTAAACGGAGAGTATGCTTTAACAAAACAAAACAAACAAACAAACAAGACTAAAAGAGCTTGGCTGTTTTTGTCCAAAAATAAATGTGAGGGTACTCTTGCTGCCCATGGATATGTCAATGGGGCAAATATTAAAATATTGAAACAAGACAAATACATTTACAGTAAAAAACGATTTACAAAAACAATGAGGTATAAACTAGCTAGGAATAGGTTTAGGATGAAGTTAATTTCCCACCATCTGGAGGAGTGAGATTATGGATCAAGCTTCCCATAATTACCAGAGAACAGACCTGTTTCTAAAGTAGGAACTGATAAGTTTATGAAAGGATATGACATAGTGCATAGGGATATACCCATGATTAGTGAAGGTCTGCTCACTCCAGGCTTCCTAACTTTTATTGCAAATAGATTGTTTGCACGTAACCTTATACAGTAGAATAAATATCAGAGTCTTCCAGCGCTTTTGCCTTTTCTTCCTCAGAAAAAAACCTAAGAATTAGATAACATTTTTTATTGTTTACTGTTGCAATGATTTCTATAGCTCAAGCAAGTTTTGGGCTCCCTTGTTTGAATAGGTGGTGATTAAAAAGCTTACAATAAAGAATTTACTACTAATTAAAGTAAGTCAGCCATTAAATTAATTTAGACAATTGCATTGTATTTTAACACTTAAGAGTTCTTAATAATTATTTGTTACAGATCAGTTTTTGTGTTTCAGTAGAGAAATAATTAATTACAAATGTATATAATTATTTTGCTGCATTTTACCCTTCTTGATAAACTCTGGCAATTTTGCTTAATAAAATCATTTGAAACCCTGGGTTCAAGCAGCTCTCTAACACTCAAATAACACTGAATATTTTCCCCAGCTATGCTACATTTTAATGGATCAAGGACAGAGACTGCTGGAATAAATGTGCTAAGTGGCTAGGAAATAGCTCACAGGTTACAGAGCTGTCTTTTGCATGGTCTGATGACTTTTTAATGCTTTTTCCAAATTCATTGTTTTCCCACTGCATTCTTTTCAGGTAGATTGGGTAATGTGATATGAACTCTAAATTAGAAATTTTTCAGTTCCACTCTTTGTTGTGAATCTGATAGTCTTACCATTTGTCATCATCACAAACCAGGTATACGGGCCATCCTTGCACACATTGGTATGCTCTCCACGTCACCTTGCAGGAATGCAGAGCTGTGAACAGACAACTGAAAGTTGTAGCATTTGCCACACCAGTGTGTCGCCATTTGCCTGCTTTGATGTTCTTGCACATGAGAGCACATCCTTTTGCTTCAAAGGGATCCCACTAAACTGCAACTGCAGTAAGGGCCTACAGCAATCTATTTGTAGGCAAAATCACACGTCTTTTCTATGGCTCTTCTAATCATGTGATGCTTTAAAAATATAAACCATGTTGCGTCATAGTCTTTCCTGACTCACTTCCATTCTTAGGTAAGGATTTTTCATAACTAGTGGCTTTCCTAGAGGTTTTTTTGTAAGACTCTGCAGTCTGTGTTTTATTTTCCAAGTGTTTGAAAGGAGTGAGATCTGCTCAAAATGTGGAAGTGATAGGTTTTGGTCACTGGGACAATACTGGAGCTTTTCCTGCTCTTTCTAAAAGTTAAATGATGTTGAAAAAGTACATTTTTCAATGTACTGATTTGTATCTTAAGAAAATTAAGTTGGAATATCTATATATGATCCAGTACACTTTCAAGGTTCCACTTAACCAGGCATGGTATTTGACTTGGATTTGATATTGGAGCTGTGTTGGTAGAACTTTGTATTAAGCCATTGGATTTTAATTCAAGATGAAAGTTTCCTTCTTCAATCTTGCTCATGTTTTGGCAGAGCACTTCAGCTTTCAAGGTTTTTTATGCAAGATATGTTACATGTTACAGAATTAATACTACTTGTATTTATTTCCTTTTTTTATTTTTTTTCAAGATTTATCTCTAAATATTCTTGAATTCTGAGTCTAACTGTTATTAATAGGTGGCTTTATCACAAGCTGACCACAGTATAACAGAAGGAATATTCAGATAACCTCTGAGAGAGCATGGATATATTCTTTAAATTGTATAAGTACCAGCTCTAAGTTTCTCTCTTGTGTCAGTCATCAGTTTTGCCATCTTCCCACTAATAACTTGGTCTTATTTCCCCTCTCATAGTTAAAACCAAATCTTATAGGCTAAAGTGACAGATTTGATGTTTCTGGTGGGAATTAATGTGGGATACTCATTCTTCTTGAGATGTGTGATTCCAGCCACTAGAAGGATTGCTTCCACTGTTCCATCATACCAGCCACATCTTCTTCCGCCTCCTTTCACTGAAAACCTCAAGAAGACAGAGTTCAGTTGAAAGGAGGGATGTGTAATTTATACCCTTCCTTACCATCAGCAAAACCAGATTTTAAAGAGGGACCGAAAGAATAGAAGAACGCAATTGCAGTGGAGGGAAATAGAGAAGTGACTGAGGGAGGGAAAGATGTTGCCCTGCTTTTCTACTCCAGGCTAAGTTGTCCTGCCAGCTATTATGCAAAACGCACCATGATTCTACTCCCTTCCTAAGACTGGGTTCACCTCAGCTGCAAAATGTAGTAGTCAGGAAGCCAAGGGCTGAGGAGAACAACTAACCTGGTCAATCCAGAGGAGCGTGGAAGGACTCCCTGCTCTGAGCATGGAGTACAAATACCTTTTCCTCAACTTTGTTGGTGAAACATAAACTGTAACTTTTGAAATGTTGTGAGCTGTCACTCACGTGCCTTCATTGCACACTTTTGGACTTTTAACAGTTGCTGCTCATTTCAGATGAAGTAAAAAATTTATTGGCTGGATATTTTAGCCACACTTGCCAGTGATAAAAAAAGTGTCAGCATTCATAATTCTGAAAAAAAAAATAAATTAAAAAATCTTTGCTGTTGTGCTTGTTGAATGCACAGGATTTTTTGAGATAGGTTTGAAAAAGTCCTACATTAATGTAGTATAAAATCATAGCTGTGAATCACAGCTTGTGCAGAAACACTGTAACTTCTGCTTATGCTTAGAAAATGTATCTTAAAAGAGCAATGATCAAAACCAGGTTGATTAGAGCTTAAGAACATAGTAATTTAGAACAATGCAAGTCAAGCATCTTAAAGGGTTTATTTTCTGTTAGAAATTTAAATCTCCTAAAAAGCATTGCCAAGCTGTAACAAGTCCTTTATTCCACAAAAACAAAATTATGTGGAAAGTGAATATTGCCCTCCAGCAAAATTACATTCCTGGTTGCCCAAATGCCTTAAATTGTTCTCTGTTCTCTCTGGCTCAGGCTTCCCTTTCCTCCTCATTGACTTAGCTGAGGCAATGGCAAAGAGATGTCTTCAGAGAATAAGAATGCAGTTGTTTCCAGAACAGGGGCAGGAAGTATTTGTGATCAATTTACCTTTTTCTTCATGACTTTTGTAACAGTTCAACAAATAATGAGTGTTAGGGGGGCTAAAGTCTTTCTGCTTCACCTCCTTCTCCTTGGGAAGGTAATTTTAAAACAGAAATGAAGGCTGTATACTGTGGGAAGCCATCCACACAGACTGTTTGGGTCTATATTATAGATAGCTCTGCCTATCAAAAAGGAGCAAATTACAACTTTCTTACTTTGAAGTCCAAAAACTTTGAAGACGTGTTATTAGGCAGATACTAAACTGCTTGGGTAGAGACAGATGAAACTCTGCCTGGATAATGTAAAGTGGATCTCTCCTTAGGAAATACCAATTAGCTTGCAGTTTATAAATCTCAGTGTTTATTCAAGGAGACATAATAAGAAGCAAAGAAATTCTCCAGTGGTGTCATGAGCAGCTCTCTACCTACTTGGTTATCACGCAAGATAACCGCTGTTGTCCTCCTTTCTCACCAGAGGACAGGAAGATGCAACTGTGACCACACAGGTTTACTACATCTCAAGATAACTAACCCCGTGTAGAAGTAGCATCCTTGTTTCTTGCTAGCTTCCCTCAGCTCATCAAGCTGTGCTGTAGCTTATCAAGAAATTATAGGTTCGACTCGGGAATGAGTAACTTTAGGGTGAAACCCTGTGTGACGTGGGAGGTCAGAAAGATGGGCTATACTGGTTCTGATCTGTGCAACACCCAGCCTGGGGCAAGACTCCCTCTTCTTGCCAGGAGCCCTATGCTACAAGTGTGGGATTACTTCAGCCATTCTCATGTTTTCTTTCCAGCTCGCTGTCTGAAGGCTACAGCCTTACTGAGCTTCATAGAAAGATTTTGGGGTGATTTCCACCTAAAAAGTAATCATCCCTCTTTAATTCAGGTCAAGATTTGTATCGTTTCCAGGCTCACTGGAGAGAAGAGGATGCTTCCCAGCTCTTACATGCAGCAGCGCCTTACATCTCTGCACTGTGCTTGCAGCCTGTGGAGAGCTGCCACCGGCATCTGGGAAAAGGATATATTTCTTAGGAAAGCACAAGTTGATGGTTTGCTGCAAGCACAAACCTTCTGAAAGAAGATTTCTTCTTGGAGGGCATGGAAATTGGGAGGAGAGGATAAGGGAAGACAGGGAAGTGAAGTGAGTGGGTATGAAGGATGACTAGATGAAGATTAGTTTCTCCTTTGATGATTTTGGAGGCTGGGTGAAGGAAAACACTTAGTTTTGTGCATCCATTAAAGCTGTTGGAACAAGCAATCTGCAGAGGTTGAGTACAGGGTAGCAGGGTCCCTTAGGAGGGAACACTAATTATTCTGAGAGGCTAATATTTGGATTCATAGGATATTTCCAATCCAAACATAATTTGTGTATTAAAGCTGTTTCAGAGCCCAAGTGGCATCTGGACATCTGCCTCTTCACGTCCACTAGCTACCACCACCGTTACAGTGCAGATGGCGGTATGTCTGCCTTGGGGTATAACTTATAATAGGGAGTGAAGGTCTGCAGTTGCCAGAAATTGAATTATGAACAGCCAGGGGTCTGAAAAAGTGGAAAAATTAAATAGAGATAAATCACAGAGCATTGATGGCTGCCATCCAAGTGTTCTGAAAGAATCAAACAACAAAGCAGCCAAGCTGCTAACCCAAATATATAATTCACCCTTAAAATTAGCGCTCTACCTGCCCATTAAAAATGCGTTGTTCCAGAGCATTATACACATCTAGCCAAATTTACTTTGGCCCCAGAAATAGTGGTAGAGGACATCTGTGTCACTTTTATGAAGTAACCTCACAAGACACCAGGGCTAGTTGTTCACTCGAAGTCTCACTGCAGCCCTGTTGCCCCCTCTCCCACAGGCAGAGCTGATGTATTTTCCAAGGTGGGTGCTGGATCATCTGCACATCTAGACAAGGGAGGGAGATGGGAAGGTGACCCACCACCTTACCTGGCGCTGCGGTAGGTCATGAAATCCATGCCATGGCATCAGAGACCAGATTCAGCCCTCTGAAAGTGCAAGTAGAGCTGAGCCCTAAACACAGACTTAAGGAGGCACTATTGTGGGTGAGAATGTGCTAAAAACAGGCAGTGTGGTTTTTATATGTTGCAGCATGCTGCACCAAAATTTTGCATCACAGACTTTTGATCTTGCAGCGCTGTTAATCTCGAGCTCTGCAGCAATTTGAAATGTATTTGAAAGGTAGTATTCAGATCCAGACCTGCTGTTAAAGTTAGTCTGTGAGAATAGCAGATTTCTGATTTCTTTCCCAGTATATGAGGGTTTATCTTCCCCAAAAATGCTAGTTGGCATTAAGAAGAAATCAAAAACTTTTGTAAGTCTTTAGATCCAGTATTCTGCCAGTTACAGTTCTCTACTCCCCATCTTCACAGTGTTAGGATCACAGCTATCACCACATAAGAAACAATCTATCATGAGGAGAATTTCAAGCTTCTGCATTAACCAAATGCTGATCATGCATCACAAAGTGTAGGAAGAATAATTTCATACATTATTGATTGCCTGCAGAGAATGAAAAATTTAAAACAGGTCTTGTCTTTCTGATCTTATGTTTGTTAGGTAAGAGTATGGGAAAAAATCCAGTTTACCTATATTTGAGTTATACTTGTGTATAAGCAGACTCCTCCTCTTAAAAGTTTGTCGCTGAAGAGTGTTCACCAAAGGAAAAGGCAGTGCTGTGAGTATCACCTCTAAAAAGATAGACCCTTCTACCTACTGCAGGTTTCCTCCCCACTAGCCAGAGAGCACAGGAGGAGTCATACACTTGCTATTCTTTTACCACAGCTATACATCTTGGTCGAGCAATCCAGCAAGCTCAGTTGCTGTCATTTCAGTATGGTAAATGCATTGCTCTGTACGTTGCACCCCTTCTGCACATGAGAAATTCAGACCTGGAGGAGTCTCTCACCAACGCCTTATTTTATGAGTTTACCTGATGAAAGTATCTCCAGAAAGTCCAAAGACTGAATAGGAATGCAAAGACTTATCTGTACAGCTAATTTTTTTCTCCAGATCTGGAATAAAGGGCAGTGACAAAGACTGTCATATATAGGCCAGATTTTTGAACAGGAGAAAGACCTAAGTATCTATTTTGTTTACCTGGTACCTTCCCTGAGTGGTACCTTTAGAAAAAAAAAAAAACATAAAAAACACAACAACTGAAAAAAAGGGTTTATGCTGTTAAAAGTGCCTATTTCTTTCCTAAATAGTTCCCAAATTACAGTGTACCCTTTCCAGCCAGACATAGCCTTCCCAGGAAAATTTTTTCCAATGAAGGGAAGAATTTCCACAACTCATCTAATGAAAATGCTTATCAGCATGAGTTGATACTGGACAATACACAGGATAGTCCTTCCTAAGGGTGAAAATTACTCAGATGTCCAAAAGTCAGTTTGCCTTCAAGAAGAATGAAAATATCAGAAGCATTGAATATTGAGCTGGAGGAGAAGAACCCTGTGACTCCTTGCTCGGCGGGTCTGGCTTACATTGCCTGAAATTCCAGGTCAGCATTAGCAGGGAACTGCTATGAAAGTGAATTACTTTAAAGCTCCATCACTAGACAGGGACAATACATTAGAGTGATCATGTTAAAAGTTCTGGAGAACCAGCAAGGGAGATGAAATGAGATGAGAAGAAAACTAGCCAAGTAACAAAACAGGGTTGAGGCAGGAAGAGAGATCTAAAGTTTCCTGAAGATAAATACATCTCAAAAGAGAAAAAAATAGAAATCTTTCTTAAATGAATACATCCCTGAAAATAACAAGAAGTATCTATTTGTATAGAGGTAAAAAAGAGAAAGAAGGTGGAGTCCAACAGACAGGGCAGCCTCTGAAGCAGCAATCAAGAGACTCCGGTTCTATTCTTGGCATTTTGTTCTTCTGCACTTCTTTTTCCTATCACTTGGTTAGCTAGTAAGATATCTGCAGATTAGTAGCTGCAAGAGCTGTGTGACTTACAGAGCAGCAGCAAAACTGCCAGTTCTCATCTGGGATGCATAGCTACACTGTCTTTAGTTTAGAAATCATCGTGTCTTGCAGTCTGCTTAAGCTTGGTCCCAGTTATGTATGTACACAGTGACATCAAACCCAACTGCCAAAATTACCTTATTTGACTCTCAGAATGTCTTTATCAATTAGACAGTGCAATGATATCTCAATTTTTGTGTTGAGAAATCACAGTTATTTCAGAGGAATTCACAATACAAAAATAATTTAAACATTCCCTACAAGACTCTTTATCTCTTATAGTATGAATTCTTTTTGTGTTACCCAGCTATCTGTGAGCCTTTGGCAAGATCCTCCCGGAAGTTCTCACTCTCTTTTTTTTTCTCTGATCTTGAGTATGATGAATAACACTGAGTCATCATGCATGCCCAGTTCTCTGATTTTTCTCTCATTCTCTGTTCATTATTAGTTGAAACTGAACACTGGCATTCTAATCACCTATTTTTTGAAGTTTCTAATGCAGAAGTTTAAATCTGAGTCAATGTCCCCAAGCTCCCTTTGCAGTCTGTGGAGAGGAATAAACAGTTATAGGACATGATTCATCTCATCTTAAACTAGATTTGTGAAACAGGTCAAATGAATCATTCCTTAGAAGCCCTCTACAGACCTAAGCTTGCTTAAGCGTGAAAGAGAAACAGCCTAGTGTCAGATCTGGGGAAAAAGAAAAAGTAAGCTTATGCATCGTGATTCTTGTCAGCATAGGAAAGGACAATGTCATTGCTACCCAAGGTTATTTATGTTCCCTTACCATAACCCAGGTAACATCCCAGGTATAGGTTGCCATGAGCCAGGACAACTAGTTACACCAGTAGACTTGAGTGGAAGGAGCAAAGAGGGGCAGGGATGTGAGGGGATAGTCAGAAACCAGGTTAGCTGTGACTAACTTGGTCCTGAAGCTGGACTACTGGTGGAAGGGGCAGCTCTGGCCTCTCGTGGATCCTCCATCCCAGCTGCCTGTTCTTGCTGCCTCCCCTCCACCAGCTCTGCTGCCTGTGATGCCACAGGAGAGGAGTGACTTTGCTAATCTGTGTGAAGACAGTCTCCAAAGAAAGAGAAAAAGGAAAAAAAAAGTTGATTGAAGCTGGATCTGAGACCTGCTCAAGCTCGCTGTGTGGGTTCTAGGGCTGACACAGGGGAAAAACCAGAAAACTTCTAGGGTAAAGGACAGTAGAGTTTGCAGAAATACATGTTATGAATAGTTCTTATGTCCAGAGCAAAAGATTCTGCACAGCTCAAAGTTATTCTTGCCTGGAGCTTGGAAATATTATTCCCTTCTTTGCTTTATTTCCTTTGACTCTGCAAAGTTTTTGTCCTTGAAGTACTACAAAGCAGAGACACTATCAGTCTTTCTGTGTTACTTCAGAGGGTGCGGAGCAGAATATTTGCTGAGGTGTTTTTGTGGTAATACCAAAGCTTATTACAAACATAGTTCTTCACACTGGAGGTTTTTATTTTGGTGGTTTTGAAATGGTAAGCAGCTGTACTCAGAAAATCCATGCTCTTTTCAGAAAATGTAGCCAATGGGAGAGTTGTTTTGCTATCACATAATGGTTGTCTGGTAATAAAGTTTGCCTGTGAATGGAAAATTGATTTCATGTATGAAATATCTAGATAGTGTTCTTACAAACAATCCTACTGGAATTTATTTTTTTCAGATTTCCAAGTATATATTCGGTATTGGCTTACAGAAAGAAGGTTCTGCATGGCAGGACATGCTAGCTGCATTCTGACTTTTGACTGAAACCTTTGATCCTTTCCAAAAAATAGCACAGAACATCCTGATGTATTTTTAAAAATCAGTAATGGAAGGTAAAATTTAAATGACTGAGGGCTGCAATTGACCTCACCCAGTTCACATCTCTTGACAATTACAACCACGAGAGGACAGGAGAAGCCAGGCCTTCATCGACAATGACCAAGTGGCCCAGCACAGTTCTGGGCCACTGGAGGAACTGGGATATCATCAGCCCTGAGCTATTTTGGTCCAAAAGCAGGCTAATTGGATTTGGAGGTTCATTACTGTAGCAAATAAAACAAAAAGTCTGATCTATAGATATTATGGCTCTAGGAGTGCCTGTAATTAAGGTAGCCCTGTTTTAGCAAAACACTTTCTGAACAGCCTCTTCCTCACTGAAGCTCATATTGATTCTCTCTCCAAAATGAATACATTGGGAATGTGAAGGCTTCTTTTTTTGTTGTTGTTTTATAAGGTGATGAAAGTAGACTCTTACATTAAAAATAAATAAGTTACACTTGCTTGTGAACAGTAAGCTCTTCATACAGAAAAAAAATTCTGCAAGTCAAGAGAGAAACAGCTCTAGAGGAGTGCTGGTGCATGTGCTAGTCAGCATGCATGTCTAATAATATATTCTGAAGGAGAAGGCTGCCAGCAAAAGATTGCTAGGACTTTTTTTGTCCTCACTGGTACTCTTTCATATGCATGTAGGTGTCCTTGATCATCAAATTATCCCAGTGATTCAGTACCCTAGCTTTTAAGCTATGCAACCTGAGATGCATTGAGAATGTGCATGTCCAGAGCTGAGAACCTGGAAATATACTTTGCCAAACTATACCAGTTTAAATCAGTTAGTTGGGAACTTAGCTTCTTTTCTAGGAACACTCATCCTCCTATCTTGCTCTGAAGTACATTTTGATTTTGTCAACTTGTAAAAACCTTGCTGACTTTTCTTTAATAGCTTGACTCTGTATTACTTCCAAAAAGCTCTTTACTTGAGTTTCATTCCTGATGGAAAATGTCAATATGAGGACACTGTAATGTGTGTGTCACATGTGTGACATATATTTTGAGGCTTTAAATGAGCTATAAATCACAGTGTAGATCTAAGTCACTATAAGGAGTAAATGTCACCCAAGAAGAAAAAGAAAGATATCTGCAATTCACAAAATATAGTTATGAAATTTAATATAAAAATCTGTTCACCAGGGAGCAAGAGAAAAACATATCTAAAGGTACATAGAATCATAGAAGCATAGAATAGTTTGGGTTGGAAAATACCTTTAAAGACCATCTAGTCCAACACCGCTGCAATGAGGGTAACAATAATATTAAGAGCATTCTAAACCATCTTCTCTTCTGTCCATAAATGATGAATCTTCAGATGCTCTCTGTGACCTCTTCTTTCCCCATGAAGCAGAAGGAATTTACCTAGGCCTGCCTTCTTGTTTCTTGTTCCTATGGAGGTAAGGAAACCTACTTATCTGTGAACAGGATGAAGGCTGCCTTCCTCAATCCTCAAAAAGAGATATGACAAGCATTTCCACTGCAACACTAGTGTGGCCATGTCATTTTCCCACCATTTTTCCACAGGGCTATAAATGGGCCTATGAAGAGCCAAAACCATATTTCCTTTCAACCTGTATGAAGGCACACTCTTAGATACTAGAAATGATGACAGAAGGGCTTTCCAAAACAGTTATTCGGTGGGGTAAACCCCAAGTCTTCCCATAGCAAGAAGAGAGGATATCAGAGGACTTAGTCTCTCTACAATCAGAAACCTGCGTGATGAGCACCTGAACTCAGGAGGAGGAGGAAAGAGATGGCATCTGATTTTCAGGAAGCATATGAGGAAATTTTGTGTGTATCTGTTCTTGTATTTACTATTCTAAAATAATACCAGTCCCTCGCCCTGCCCCCTGCCCCCCAGTCAATAATCTGGAGGAAATTTCATTCATGGGAAGCTGAGACAACCTCTCTCACCCTGAGAGCTGGCTATGAATCCCACTGCTCTTGTCTTCATGCCAACACCTCTTAAGGTTACTCTCTGACAAGTTGATGCCAGCATATTTATTTTCAAGCCCTGTCCCTGCTGAACAGAAAATATCAAATATTGTTCAGCAAAGCACTACTTGCGTATTTGGAAAACCTAGAACATGCTATGTCTGTGGGAACTGTGCATATTTAAATAGCATCCTACCTGGTGGTGCAATTAGCAGAGTCTGTCATGGGCATTTCTATTGCTTTACATGGACTGTCTCCTTTTTGTACTGCTCTTATGTTCCGGTGTTCTGGAAACATGATCTGTGAAGCTGTTCAGGAGACTCTCCTGTGCCGAGCTGATATTTTGGCAGTAATGGGAGCTGCTAGTAGCGATGGAATTGAAACACCTCTTGCCCTGGAGTTTTGCTTATTTTGATTAACCATTACACAAAACTACTGGGTGGTTTGTTGAATTTCACTGGACTAGGCCACGCACTTCAGTTGTGGAAGTTGAAGATAGCTAAGTCAGATGGCTCAGTTTCCAAGAAAAAATTTCTTTTTTATTTTACTCTTCCACCTTTGAGAGAAAAAGCGTCTCTCAGAAAGCTAAAGTCTTTTTTTCCTGTTTCTCTTACTACAATAGGTTAAAACTACATGATTAAGAAATGACACCATAAAATGCCTTTTCTTACAATAGCTCTTTGAACAGACATTGTTCAAACTATCCTGAGGGAGAAAAAAAAAACATGAATTGCTAATATTTGCATGAATTACTAATATTTATTTGTGTCACAAACACCAATGCAGAGCGCTTTTTTCACTGAATAGGCTGGAGGATAACACACAGAGTCTGTTCACAGAGTGTAACATCAGGCATAGGAAGCTAATCTCTTTAGATTGCCTTTAAAGACAGTGACACAAGAATGAGTGACTCAGAGAAGGAACAGCTGAATTTAGATTCTCTCCCTTGTGTGCTGGAAGGCCACAGACAAACTAATCTAACTGAAGTTCTGAGTGTATCTTTTAATGACTGTCTCCAAACCGTATGTCTTTAAATATGCTCACTATTTTGATCCATGACAGTGCACTCACACTCTTTGCCAGATGGACGTGTTCCATCTGCCTTTTTCTTCAATAGCAAGTGTGAACAAGCGTCAGTGTGAACAGTAAATCTGTGCTAGGGTTAGCCATGGTTTATTAATTCTATGAACAGTCTATGAAAGAAAAAGTGATCTGAAGAAGTGCCACAAAATTATTCAGACTAATAAAGGAGAGTGGGAAAGACTGGAGGGGAACTTGTAAGATGCATAACAGGCAACAGCCAACATTTTGGTCTACAGTCACATAAGTAAAATAGTTTGAAGGATTACGAGCCAATGTTCTGCAAGTAGTCACCATAACCACAGCTGGAATTAAGGGTCAACCAGTACCATAGATATGATTGCACGTACTAGTTTTTTCTGTGCATTAATCAATGTTTAATTCCTGTGAATGTTGGCTGCTAATGCAGAATGGGGAAGACTCCAAAATACCTGTGGTGTATAATGGGATCCAGAGAGGTCATCAAGTGCACAAGGCCAGGAGCATGGCATGAATAGGAGATGCTGTGTTTGCTGCATTTATGATGACTGTCTCTCATTATACAGCTCAATAGGCAATTGACTGGTACACGCCTTATTTACCTGTAGGTTTTTGTTCGTTTTTGTTTTCCTAGAAGTCCTTTTAAAGTAACCACCTTATAATCCTGAATAGCATGCAATATTCTGTCATCATGCATGTCTGAGCAAAGCTTGCATCCCAGTCTTTGTGTTAGTCCAAGACAATGTAGGAAAATTCTGTTAAGAGGAGTCGTGTTCTGGCAATGGAGACTTGTGTGTTTCTATACATACCCAGTTTGCAGACTGAATAACCTTAGGTTTGTTTAGCAATCTACAAGCGCTTTTTCATTTTCCACTCACAATGTTGTCATGTAATGGGCACAGTTTTGAGCTGGTCAGAATTTCCAGAAGTTCTTTCCCTTCCTTTAGCAGCCCTGTTTTGGTTCAGAACAACTTTTGGGTTGACTGGAAGATGTGTAAGCAGATGAGCAGAACTTGCTGAGAAAGATGATTGGATTCTGGGACACTTTACATTGGGGAGAGGACCACAGGAGAAGGAAGATACCAATCTTGTCTCTAAAGACTGGACCAGCCAAAACCACTGTTTATTAGTGTCAGCAAGGACATTGCAGTGAAAAAAAATAGGAAGGATCCAGTCAGTACTGCTTTATGTCTTCTCCTTCTCACAGTTCATGCTTTTTCTCTCCTGGGGTTTGTTCCACTTGATTTCCACCTGCTACCTTGCTGACAGAGCTGCTCTAGCTCTGCAATGCAGCATCTATCAGATGGTAGATATTTGCCTCATTAAGAGCACTTTCTTATAAACAACATCTCCGTTGCACTGTCCAGGTGCTCAGAAGCATTCCCACTACTTTCAAGAGTAGGACAACATTTGTCCTTGCTGCTGTGCAGATGACAAACTATGACTCTGTGAGGGAGAGCAGCAAATGATATGGCAAATTCCTCAGTGGCCCATGCGGAGATACGGCAGCCAGAGAATAATACATCTGTGTGGAGCTTTTGCAACATATTTTTGAGCATGAATATGTGACTACTGAGCATCTTTTTATATTATCTTGTCTAGGAACTGTTCTTCATGCTTTGTTGGAGAAGTAACTCTTCCTGCTGGTATCTTTGGATACTGTATAGGTGGGTGGCAAATGAGAACAGCCAATGCAATCTATTCTGTAGTCTTCTTTCCACCATGAACTATGAGTTCTCAGTTCCCTGTCATGCTGGGCAAAGTGGCAGCTTTCCCTGAAATATATCCCCTGCTTTTGTTTCTAACACAAAACAAGAAAGTGAAAGCTTGATAGAAAACTGCTTTGGCATGAGTAATAAAAGAAAGTTGAGTCTGATTTATGATTTCTGCTGAAGTGGAGTTGTAGCTGTCCATAATAATTTCAAAATGATGAGTGGAATGCAGAAAAAGTGGTAGGTGGTAGATGGCCTCCATCTCATCTTAATCTGATCTAAAGCCCGAACATTGCATTTTCTTGTGAGCTGATCAGTGACTATCTCAGAAGTTACAGTCCCTGATCGTTCACTGCAATATCTGTCCATTCCTCTGAATTTTCCTTCCATAGCAGACCAGAATTCCAGTTTTGTGCATTTTGTGCCTCTGTGATACAGACAGAGAAGAAATGTGCAACCAGAGTCAACTGGGATGGCATGAAAAGCAAAAGATGTGAACTCCGGATGTTAAAAAGAAAGGTGTGCCAATAGCATGATGAAGCAGATGGACAGAAACGGGGAAGTTGACCTGAAGGGCGGCATTTGGAGGAGCATGAGCACTCGGGGGCTGTGTCAGGCTCTCCTAATGCTGGGGCTCCTGTGGGGCTCGTGGTGTCAGAAAGCTCTCCAGCAGCCACCAGCTGCCTGTCCTTCGAGTACCGTGACTGCAGTTAGTACGACCAAGCGAGCGGAGGGTGCACAGAGCAGCAACAGGCACTGAGATGTGCAGGTGCTCGGTGGTGTCATGTGTGGTCAGGCAGCACAGATGGTGGGATCCGTACAGCCTCACGGAGGAGTAGTCTGCAAGACATCACATCCAGTTCTCTGTTTCTGAAAAGGTGCTGCACCAGGCGGATACACATTTGAAAGAAAGCAATTAGGCAAAGCAGCAATTGTAGCACCATCATATACATATCTATTCATATGCAAATAATGGCATAAGTAACTCTGTCTTTTGGGAAATTATACTCCTTTCATATTTTATTAGCTAATAACTTTCTGACAACTGAGTCATCAAATTGCAATAAAATAATAGTAAAATATTTTACCAGTGAATGTTTTAGCTGATGTCTGACAATTATGTACTCACTTGCTTTCATTGGAAATATTATTCAGGTAAGAACAAGGCATATATCCACTAGAAGAAAGAAATATGGACATGTCTGTCGTTCTAGAAATACATGAAAGCAAGGGGAAGTATAGGAGCAGGACAGACAACAGGGGGTAGAGTTAGAAAATAGAGTATTTGAGTAGCATTAGCTGCAGATATTCTATATGTAGATTCTACTCCCCATTTTAGTTTTTAATGGCATACAGCAAAGCAAAGGAATCAGTTAGTTTTGAAAATGTATTATTAAACTCAAAAGCATAATGACCACTATTGTCAATTGTTAGGTACTTGAATAATTTGAAGTCTAATGGCAGAGAAACCAAAAATGTAAAAAGTAACATATCTAAATATTAATTTTGGCAAACATTTCTGTTTGCTTGTTGTTATTGCACATATTTATTCTTTTCACTCATACCTATTCCATACAGAAAACCTTTTGCCATCATTGTTTCTGAAGAGTGATTCAAGTCAAATTGCTAGTTCAGGTTTGGTCATTTGCTCACATTATTAAACACTGGCCATTATTAATTAAGACATTTGAAAAAATAGCTTGCTAAGTGTATTTGTGAATGCTTTGAAATATTCTCAGAACTAACCACTATCCTTAGCTTCTGGATGTGTAATTCCTCAGTACACTGCTATCAAATTGAAATACTTGGACCATGGGACAAAGAACAAAGTGAGTTTCTGTTCACGTCCCTGCTGCTGAGGCAGCATGTGACTTGGAGCCGTGTTTTGGCACCTTTTCTTGAGTGGAACAGCACCTCAGTTGGCATGGCACTCATGCCAGTGCAACCAGCTCCCTGGTAATGAGCCGCCATGCACGAATAAGCACAAACAAGGACTTTGGCCATTAATGTTTCTGCCCTGTGAGCAAAAAGAAGTTTGGAGTTTGATTTGCTTGTTTGTTTTCTTTTCCAAAGCACATTCTGATCTTTTGATGGCAAGTGCTGTACAAATACTGAATATGATGACACGCTTCCTAAGTAAACAAGTAAATAAGCTTAGTAATGATAGCCTTGGCCTAGTATGGCATTACTGTGGGCACTGTACAGTCATAATGAAGGACAGCAGTTGCTCTGCAAAACCACAAAATTAAGGGAGGGGAGATCAGACAGACATAGCAAAAAGTTAATTCCCAGTGCCTGGGCACACTGGTTATCTAACCACCATTGTAGCTGGCAATGCAGAAAAGGACAATTTTGAGGTCACATGAGGAGAGAGATTAAAATTTAGCTCAGTGAATGTTCTCAGAGGTCTGCTTTCCTTGCACATATAATGTCATTAGCAAAGTCCAGGAAAGTCAATAATGTTGCTGTGCTCCATGTAGATGGTGAAGAAGTGGTTGGACCTTGCACTGTGCCACAAAATACTGCAGCTAAGGAAAGTCCAATGCCTTCTGTACCAAGGTGAATATTTTGTATTAAAAGGGGCTCCTCCATTGGCAGTGTGAGCAGCTGCCTCGTAAGAAGCTGGTCATGCTTTCCCTAATCTCTGTCCTTGATGAGCTGCTTGGAGAAGCAGAGCAACAGTGTAGTCACCATAAAGCTCCACCAAGGTCTTTTCTCCATTTGTTATTGCACTAGTTACTAGTAAGTTAGTACAACCAGGTTTTGTGTATCTGAGCACTTACAGTGCTGTTCATATGGTTTTATATAGCTGCTAGGCCACAAGATGAATGACCTGAACAGCTCTCTTCTTTTATAGGAGTTAATAAGTTTTACATTTCCTTACCACCTCCAGCTGCAGGACATTAGTGAAATTAGACAATATTGCAGACCTCCTAAAGCTCTATAGGGAGCTCAAGAAGTATTCCACTGTTATTCATGGGTCAGTGTCTTTGAAATGGTATGACTTCATAGGTATGACTTCATAGGCTTTTAAAAAAAATATATTAACACTATCTTAAAACTAGAATCTAAAGTTTTTTTTTTTAAAGGAAAAGGCCACTGAGAAATTTATGTAAATTTACTAAGACAATTTCAGAGGCCTAATACTACCCAGGTTCAAAATATATCAGGATTATTAAATGTAGAACTGAAAGAACTGTTCTTCTGTAAAGGATTTTAATAACAGCCATGATTGTCTTTTGTTATTTAGCTTGCTGTTGTGCCTCCAGGCCTTCCTAAATGCTTATTGTACACACACACTATAAAGAGGCGTTATAGCTTACAGCCTCAGTTCTGACAGGATGAAACAGTTTGGTGAACATCACTGATGGAACGGAGAAAAGAGTAACAGGAAAGGTCTCTTATTGCAGCCTGTGTTGGAGCTTGATTAGCCAATAGGTTGATGTTCTTGTCAGAAATGCTTTCTTCAGCATCTGTGAAGAACTGCTTATCTTTATTTTTTCTTTTAAAGGCTGTCTCTTTCATAGGAAAAGGTGGGTGAAGCCATGTGCAAGGAAGAGGGTGGCTGTTCCTTCCCATGCAGCACAGGGGAGCAACCCTTGGGCTGCAAGGTGGGAGGGCAGAGGGGAGCGGGGAAAACACAGTGAGGACCTGGAGCCCCAATCCTCAACTTTGGTGGCCAAAACCATCCTGGGTATTGGGTGTCTATGCAGAGGTTGCTACAGCTCAGGAAATCTGGGAGTTTGTTGAAATCAAACTGGGCAGTGAGGACTAGGACTCACCCTGCAAGGACGCAGTGAGCAAGAGGACCATGCTTTGTACAGCCTTCACCTTTCTTTCTGGTGGACTTAGTCACTGGAGGTTGCTTAGTACTGTCTGACTTTCTAAAGTTGAAACACCTTTTTGTCTTCCTTAGAAAATTCACTTTATAAAAGAGGTTCAGGCAAATCCAACCCAGAGCCCAATTGTACAAGGTCTGGATGTGGTGGAGTTGACAACATCTACCTGGCCTGGAGTCCCACCATGACGTAGCAAGCCAGGAGAATAGCATCTGCACTAGAGACTCACATTTTCTTGCCTAAAATGTAGTTAGTGCCGAAACAAACCAAAAGCCTGTCATGCAAAATATATACTTTCTAAAAGGCTAAAACAAGTGGATGAGATTGCAATTTTCTTTCTTTTTCTCCTTTGCAGAATTTATAAAGAATTCGGATTTTTTGTATGGGGATAGCCACTGCTGTTGAACCTCTTGATTTCACATCATAATGCAGGTGGTGGCTGTCGTGCAAGGCAGGGCAACTGATGTAGAAGTGCTGAGAGAGTCAGGAGGTGAAAGCTGAACAACAGGAACAGAATTTTCAGACTTGATGGGTTTAAAGTTATTGGGGAATTTAAGTAATATTTTTTGTTTTAATTAATTAAATTATTTTGTAGAGTTCTTGTGAAGGTCAATGGCTAATGCTTTGGACAAAGGATGCTTTTGTTAGAGACACGTTTTCTTGGAAATAAAAACATTACAGTGTTAAATATATTTTGGGATACTGACACCCTGCCCCTTGACCAACATCATTGGTGTAGGCAGACTGATGACCCCCTGTCACCCTGCATGTTGACTGACATGGGCAGCGTGGACAGGATGCTACCCATGGTATCTGTGTGAGGTGTGATGCCCTCAAGTCGCACTGTCATTGCTGGAGCCAAGAGGTGCTGTGACGCTTATCTGCCTTCAAAAGGCATTTACGTGACTGGTTGTTGGTGCCAGGTGACCCGGACACCAAGTGTCCTTGGATGTCCACTGGAGGCACAGCATCATGTATGATGCCATGTTTGCTACCAGTGATCAGGTGAGTCACTGTATAAGCATGCTGTTGCTCATCTTTCATACTGCCTTAATAAAGCTTTGCTTCGTAATGTGTTGTCAGACTCCATCACTGTTCACACCACTGACACTGAGCAGATAATCTGGAAAAAACATAGAGCGGTATATCTGGCATCAGAAACACAGCGAAATATTGTGGTACCCCATGTGACTTCTGTTCTCCCCATTTGATTTTTAGCTGCTGTGTCTTGATCATCTCAACTCTGAAGAGCTGTAGCCACTCTTCCTAAATGATAGCAGTAGAGAAAACATCAGGACTGGAACATATTTGCTGCATTTGATACCTTTTTTCACCTCCTGGCAGCAGCATTTCTCCTATTTGGTCTGTCAAAATTCAATAGTTTAAAAATAGAAAGGAAAGAAGGAAGGAGAAAGAAGGAACTTCTGAGACCAGTTTCACCCATAATTTTCAAAAGCCTGGTTTATTTTTAGAATCTTTACTTTCCTGGTGAAATTATCACAGGGGTTCTTGTAGATGTCTGTAAGTGTGTTTTTATATCATCGTAACTGATTTAGCTCTGTTTTTGTTCATCTCCTCTTCTTTTCCAGTGGAGTTTTTATACTGTGATTTGGCTTCCATGAAGTCTATACGGCAATTTGTGCAGCAGTTTAGAGCAAAGAATTGTCCACTTCATGTCCTGGTGAATAATGGTGAGTTCTGGTTTTTTCTTCACATATCTGCGGGGGAAGATGTGACAAATGGGGCTCTCATCTATCACTTCACATTTCAAATCAATTGTCTGAACCATACGGCAGGTTATGATATGGCTGCATTAACAGAGATGTTTTTCTAGCAGTTAAATTGCATTTTTTTGATAGATTGTCACCTGAGCAGACTGAAAGCTTTAGTGCCACCCCTGCTCGTGATGTTATTACAAGTCCTGTTCCTTTGCTGTTTTTTTTTTAACTCTTCAGCACTAAAAGTCATGCGGCTGCACAAGAACCTGAGCATCCCTAATTAAAAAAAAAAAAAAAAAAAAAAAGAGTGGAAGTTGTACTTTATGTTTGTAGGAAACCTGTCCTTTCACTTTTACTTGCTTTCTCTCTCCCTATATTTTCACTGTATGAACACCTGCATTTATTGTAGCTGCCTGGTGAGCTGAGTTCAGGGGTTAATCCATCTGAAGTATAATCTGGAAGCGACGTTGGAGCAGTCAGAGCCTTAGATCAAGGTGCTGCTGGAAAGCTGTTTGCAAAGCTGTGTCCTCAGTGGCCAGGGAACAAATTAAAAGGACAACATCTATCTTACATTCATACAATTATCAAGTGAATCTCATTGCTCTTAGGGATTTTAACTTTTTTTATTCACCTACTTGCCTTTTAATTATGTTTTACAGCTATAGTATTTTTGGAAACCAATACTTACAATATTTTTTTCTCCAAAAACTCTGCATAGTCTGCCTGGACTTTCCTAAAGGGGAATTTTCACAGCTGTTTAACTAGGGGAAAAACCCACCAGCGACAATTTAGGCTTGTTTTAGAAGTTTTCTGCTCTTCTGTGCTGCTGTTCTTGTTTTCCCAATTATTTGCATGTATTTTTGTTAAGGCATCCTGAAGTACATTTTCTGTTTTTCTGTGCACCCTTCAGTCCTATTGAAGGCAAATGTGCTGTAAATAAATGGATTTGTTACATTTGTTGATGCCTTAAAGAGTTCTCAGTAACAAAAGAAAATATTGCAATAAAAATTCAAGAGTATTTTATTTCTTGATTGATATGAAACATTAATGAAATCTTCAATTAAATGTTCATTTTTATTTGATTAGTCAAAAAAGCCTACCGTTATTATTTTAATTGTATGATAATTAAAGGTAGTGGATATTTAATCCTGGTTACCAAATCCTTCCAGTTTTACATGCCTGCTTCTGAAGATGCAGAGTACAAACTGTTACAGAGATGAGAACAACAACATTTGAAAAAACATCATTTTGTGGAAAAGATACTTTGGAGATCTATGCACCCATCAGGCATCCCCTGCCCTCCACCAGTTGTCTGCATGAGCAAAGCCAGGACTGCAGCAGGGGTTTGGGGGCAACTTGGGGAGAACTGATGGGTCTGAAGCAAGAGCACAGCTGGGAAACCCTCTTGAATAAAGGATTTTGTTCTGCCCTGGCTGCTGCTCAAGCAGGATGGATGAAAACTGCAGTTAAATATGTCATCTTAATCAAGAAACAAAGTTATATGTAAACAGATCTCCTAATGTGCCTAATATGATACAAGACCAAAGAGTGTATGCCCTAAGCTTCTTTGAAGAAAGATGCTTGAGACTAATATAATGTTTGCCTGAATCAGTGTATATTTTCATGACCTTAAAGAAGGGCATTTGATTTGACTTACGCTTGGTTACCAAAGACAGTTGGTGAAAGAAATCTGTCATTTGAGAAAATCCTGTTAGAAGCTACAATGAAGTCCAACTCTGCTTTTTGCTGAATCTTTAACAGAATCACTGAAGTGATCATATCTAAAGCTGCTTTAAAGCCTCCCCTATAATTAGGTTTGTCTCTACCACTACCTGGCAAGTCACCAGCCTCCACTTCTGAAAGCTTTTTCTTGCATTTTTTTTTTTAGAACTTTTTGTTTACTCTTGTAAGTAATCTGTAGCATTTAGTTTTGTTACTAGTTTCATAGTGAAAACCCGAGTGATTTCTTGGTACACATGAGGAAAATTAACCTACCCAGTGGAGAAGAAATGGCCTGATGCAAAAACCTTTGAACAGCTGCTCTTGGCTTTCTGGAGCACATCCAAGACAAATGCTGATGTTTGGTGTCACTGGTAGGCTTTTCCTTTTCCTTTTCCTTTTCCTTTTCCTTTTCCTTTTCCTTTTCCTTTTCCTTTTCCTTTTCCTTTTCCTTTTCCTTTTCCTTTTCCTTTTCCTTTTCCTTTTCCTTTTCCTTTTCCTTTTCCTTTCTTTTCCTTTTCCTTTTCCTTTTCCTTTTCCTTTTCCTTTTCCTTTTCCTTTTCCTTTTCCTTTTCCTTTTCCTTTTCCTTTTCCTTTTCCTCTCTCCTCTTTCCTTTTCCTCTCTCCTCTTTCCTTTTCCTCTCTCCTCTTTCCTTTTTTCATTTCTTCTCCCCCTTTTTTTTTTTTATTTTTTTTTTTTAATGAGGAAGATACAGTCCAGCATGGACTGCAGGGATGGAGGCATTACTGACTCAAAAGCTTCATCACAGTTGCCAGCTCCACTGCCTTTATTGCTTGATCCCATGGACACAAGCTTGTGTGCCTGGAAGAAGACAACGCTTGCAATATTTGAGTGTCTGGTGGGAATGAGCTGTTGGGCATATTGTCAGTGAGTGTGTTTGCTTCCTGTCAGAAGACTTGGTTGTCAACAGGAAGGCATTTTTCACGACCAATAGATGTCTTGCAGAACATCTCATAATGACGTGGTTGATTTTCTTATATCTCAGTGTATGCATCTAGAATAGTAGGTTTCTTGGTATCACCTAGTACTTTTTTATTTCTTACAGATATTGAAGCTCTAGAAGTCTTGATATGAAGAGGTATTTTTATTTTTTAGCATGTGAGGAAGAGCCTGTGGGTCAGGCATCTGCGTAGTTCATTTGTAGGCAGTCATATGCTTTTAAGAGTGTGACCCAAAGTCTGTTTGTGCTAATGGAAAGTCTCCATTAGGTTTTGAAAATCAGACTTCGTATGGGTCCCGTGACTTCTTATTCAGGCCATCAGCGACCTAATAAGAATTTTCCTCTCTATTTTCAGAGGACCAAGAATTTTATTATCAAGGACTGTACTCCTTTATTAAATTTAATGTAAAAATGCTAAGAACAACTACATTGCATTTTTTTTTCCATGATATACTAGTATTATTTAATTGCTTTAAATCAAAATCTTTTAAACTGATTGATATAATCATGTCTATATATTAGTGATCTTTCCACATCTTATCTCCATGAATATGTATTCTGTATGTATGCGAAGGTATATGGTATTTGTTGTGGGCTTGTGTGAACTTATCAAAAAGCTGAAGATTTCAAGATGAATTGAGGAGAGTTCTAACATTATACAGGAATGCAAACTATGAAATTGACATTTAAATATTATTACAGGCAGGTGATTTGGCATTAATTACTGTTGAGGTAAATAATTGATATTACATGTCTCACTTAAGGTCATTATGAAATTCAGCAGTTTTCCAGGTCACTGGTCATTTTTTAAAAAACGTATCTCCATCACTTACTCTCCATCACTTATCTAGCTCAAGGATTGAATTGGAAATTAAACTAATATTAAAATACTGAGTTTCAAAGTATTCTTCTAGAGCTAGACACCCAGGTCCCACAAAAATTTCTGTAAGGTTTAGGTATCCACCTAATTCAGGCACTTTAAGAAGCCTTACGTGAACATTTAGGGTGTTCAAAATGGAGATTAGTGTGCTAGCATCATCTTCTCTCTTTTTGTTATTGCTGATTTTAGCATATACATTTAACTTTCTAATTTCTAATGTAAAAGGAAAAAAATGGTTGAATGCACACATTATTTCAGCTGACAAATAAAGGCCTGTTTTTCCATTACTGTGCTTTCTGCATCAGTAATGTGCATGCTCAGCTCTTGTTTTTTTAAATAAACAAAACATATTAAAGATGCAAATAGACTATTACATAAACTTAAAAAAATTATTATGTGCCAGTGCTAAAAAGAGAAAAATGTTATGACACAGAAAACAAACTATTTTTCTTTGAAAAAAAAAGTAGCTAGAGAGTTGAACTATGAGCCACAGAAAGATGGATGCAGTAAAAGCAGTTTAGAAAACTTAATCTGACAGAAGGTCAGAAGAATATGCCTTCTAGTCTGCCAATTAGCAATTGGGTGCCAATTTTTTGGTGTTGTTTTTGAAAGTAACTGTGTCTTTGTACAGTTCAAAAACATTTAGCAAATTACAGCATGTACACTAGTGTAACTATTTAATGCATTCATTAAAATGGTATTGCTGTTAAGACACAATAGAGTCTGCTATCTTCCTGTGGTTGCAAAAGGGACAGTTAGTAAAACACTTCATTAAATTCCACGAGCAGTACTCACCGTTTCATGCCAGAGATTTTTTTTCTAGCTTGAAGTCAGTCATTTTCTCTGTGTGCTAGAAATGCTTCTCAGCACCTTCTAGTTAATGTTTTTACTTTTGTGTTGTTTACAGTACTTAGTGATATTTAAACCAAGAGAGCTAACACCAAAATCACAACATCTTCAGTGACAACAAATGCCTACAGATACTGAATTTGCATGGTCTAACTCATTAACAATTAAATACCAACTGCCTTCTCTGTTGCAGTTAATTGAATGGTTTGAGTTTGGCTACAGATTGGGAAAGAAGGGGGAGAAAATGATGAGGATATTTAATATATTCCTTGGCATGCACACAAACACAAATAAATAACTTAGAGATTTCAAGATGTTATTAACCTATAGGTAGACAGATTACAGTTAATATATTTCAAGTTGAAGCCTATCTAAGCCAATTTAAAATCAATATTTCTGAACTGCTGGCTAATTCAGAGGTTCGTAGTTTGTATTTCATGGATCATCTGAGAAATCTCAGTCTCTTGATGGAATGAATAAGTCTCTATAAGCTTCTCTCTTTAGATCCTAGGGCATAACGAAAGCTGTATCAGTAGGTAATTATGTGAAATGTATGTTTTTTTGTGTGTTACCTACACTCAGTTTAGCCATGTGCAGCCCCGTCATAATCCTTTGCAGGGAGCCATTTGTGTAGACCCATGAATGCTGTCACAGTGGATCAGGTATTAAATTATTCTTGTGTTTCCGTATTTGCAGGGTCAGATCTTCAGAAGAAGTGTGAGATTTGGGGACTGGGAACAAGTGGATATATCAAAACCATACAATTTTATAGCTATCTACCTCTTCATATCTGTTATTGATTAGTTAGGTTTTACAATAGTTACATCATCACAGTAGGATCTACAAAAAGATCCTGTCCCGCTGGATTAGGTAACAATGAGCTCCCCTCTCTGTAGGTTACACAGACTATAAGATGAGAAGGAGAGAAACCCCAGAGAAGTGGAAATTCACTGGAGAAGGCTCAAGGAAAAGTTAGCAAGGAAGGTTGCTCTTGTCTCCAGCAGAACTCAGATTTCATCAAAAATAATGCCCCTCCTCCAGCACACAGAAAGGCTCTGGTGAATTCACGATCTGATATCTCATGAATCTTGTTCCATTGTCTTGATTACAGCATCATGTTTCATCTTTGTCCTTCCTCAAAGACAAATCAGAGCAATACGTAAACAAAGCTGAGATGCAAAAGGTGTAGAGGGACAGGGAGAAAGAGAGAGGAGGACAAGTAGAAGGGCAGGTGCCCCTTTACCTGTATGTAATGGGTGATAGTTTCTAGACATCATGGGAGAACTGGGCCTCTGAGTGATGTCTAGAGCTGCAAAAGGAAATTTAATTTGTCCGTTGGCTTATAATGGATATTCCATGGATGATGGGTAAAACTAGAAGATTCATAAGGACACTAATATACAGCATTAATGTGTTCCAAAATAAGAATATACTCTCAGAGCCATGTTTTTTGAAGATGCTCAGTGCATGATAGATGCCATTTACTGAGCTTTTTCAGAGGAGGTGATCTTTATAAAAGAGATGACTGGGAAGTATGAGGAGGCTGACTGATCACACGCTGTTCTTTACAGGTATTAGGTGCCTTGGCTACTAGAAGTAACTTGTCTGGGCACGTGTCAGAGCTCCATGACACTGCTGGCAGTATCCAACCCAGCCTGTTCAGAGCAACCGAGGATTATGCAATGCCAACATTTACCCAGCGCCCAGATTTTTAGCGGCAGTCACCAACTAGAGTTTTTATTATACTTGAATAGCATTGTTGTCTGCCAGATTGATATGTATCCTATAAAAATATATCAGATTTCTTATAAAAGATTTGTTTTTATTAGAAGAACTAATAAGTTAGAAGAGTAACTTTAGGCTACTTCTGACTTTTAAACTATAAGGATTTCATTCATGAAAATCCTGACTTCTGTTTGATTCTATCTTTGTCTTTCTAATTATTTCCAAAGCTTTTTCTGTGTCTGTGATATAAGCACTTTGTGAAAAGGGAAATATCTCAGGCTCCATATGCTGCAGGTTCTTGACCCACTTGCTTTTATGTGCTGAATGCGAATGTTTTATCAGCGGAAGACAGATACAAAATTCAGCTATTGATGGATTAGGAAACCCAACTGGTTCTCCTTAAGTGTGTGGAACATTTGCCACTGGCTTTTCTGAGAGGCAAGAATGAGCCATGTTTTATTTTTACCTAATCCTTTCATAGCTTTTAGGTAAAACTATTTTTTATACAAATTGCAAAACAAGCTACTTTACTTCTAAGAGAATTTCTGATTGAATTAAAAGGGTGTGACTGACTTTCCTATTTTCTGATTGTGAGTGGGATAAGTCACCATTGTGCCAACCTTACAATTACTGAGGATGTTTTTTTTCCAGGCAGACCCAATTATGAATGCTCTGATTTATTTTAGTGTGAAAACAAAACCTCAGTTATAGATCATATTTTCTTTTTTTAACTGATGCGTTTTCCAGAGAACTAGCCTGTGCTACATAGCAGTGTGACATTGAATCAGAAAGTGAATCTGTTTTTAAGGAGCTGTTGCAGCCTGTTAAGTTTTGTGCTGAACCTACCAAGATTTGATTGTTGTTCTCATAGTCCTTAAATGTGAGTTGTCCACAATTCTTTTCTATTTTTTCTTTAACCTACTGATAAACTAAGAGTTTGTCTTCACTGCTTTGCTCTTTATCTTCTCCCTTGTGAGCATTATAGGTAGGTCTGAGAGGACTAGCAGTTGATATTACTCAATTTTCAGTTCTTTACTAGTTAGCCAAACTTTTAATATTTGGGCTAAGAGTTTTCATGCCAAGCATTTGCCTAAGGCTAATTTATTTTTTATTTAAAGATAAAAGAGTTCATCTGTTTCCAAGAATGGTAAGAAAAACATATTGGAGTGTGTTTGGGTTTGTTTGTTTGTTTGGTTGGTTTTTTTTGTTTTGTTTTGTTTTGTTTTTGTTGTTTTTTATTATTTATTTATCTTTTTAACGTCAAAAATTATGGCAAGTTTCTTTAGAAACGCTCTGGTGTTATCACAGTTTGGAATGTGGACTTGCATGCCAGCAAGATGCTGCCTTTGTGTCAGAGGCAGATGCACCTTTTGCCACCCATGGAATATTACAACACTGGGTTGAGTCAGAAGTTAAGCACTGCAGTCTGAAAATTAATCTTTTGTACTTTAATCACTGAATATTTTGCCCGTACCAAGCATGTCCTTAGTCAAGGCTAAGCAGGTCTTTCTGCTGGAATCACAACCCCGAGCCGTGGTGGAAAGTACTGTGTGCAGGAAAAGGTACTGGCAGCAAGGCTGGGCATCAGTGTCCCCTCTGCTCCCTGTGGCTATCTCTGAGCTGGGGTGGAGATGTGCACTGTGGCTCACTTCAGGCTCCTCCTGGTCTTTCCACTGTCCAAACTGGGGGCCTGGGTTCTCCGTGACTTCCGTGGTAATTTTCTGTCCCATGAAAAGCAGACTATGTGGTAGGGAGAGGTGGATGGGATGTGATGAGTGTCTGGGGTTTACCTTGATAAACAGTTGAAATGTGACTGTGGAGCTGGAACGTGATTTCAGCACTCTCAGGACCTAAACACCTCACCAGATGTGGGGGCTGAGGGGATGTATCTGGTGACCTCAATTGGCTAGTGACCTCATCTCTCTGGAAGAGCTGGCTCTTGCATTTTTAGGCATAATGACAAAAACCTGTGGCATGAAAAAGGAAGAAGCCTGGTTTGCATGGAGATGGGACAAGACTGTAATTTCCATATTGGGACCAGACTCTTTTCAGTGGTGCCCAATGATAGGATGAGGGGCAGCAGGCACAGACTGAAGCATAGAATGTTCCGTCTACACATGAGGAGAAACTTCTTTACTTTGAGGGTGACAGAGCATTGGAACAGGCTGCTCTTTCTCTGAAGACATTCAAAACCTGCCTGGACACACTCCTGTGTGATCTGCTCTGGGTGAACCTGCTTTATCAGGTGGGTTGGACTAGAGGTCCAACTCCAGAGGTCCCTTCTAACCCCAAATGTTCTGTGTGATTCTGTGTGATACCAAGAGATGTAGATGCAAGAAGCCTTGCTGTAGAGAACTGAAATAAAAGAGAGGTGTCTGAGGTTGGTGAGCCAGGGGTGAACCAGTAGAAGGTGGAATCGAAGAGCTGATGCAAGGAAACAGAACTGTCATATGCCAACCATCAGAATGTGGGAAATCTTTATAGCAATACATTTGAGTTTGCGGATTGAAAGAATTTTTAATATATGTAAACTATGAATGTAACATATATTATTGTTCAGTATCAGGAAATTCATAGGAGAGCAAAGATGGGGGGAGGGAGCTGGGGTGGATAATGATGATGAAGAGAGGCATTAGGCAGGTTTGAATGGTAAGGAGAGGTCTCAGTCAGAGTTTGCAAGTCCTTAGACACCACATAATTCATGAGGATTGAGTCCTTATCTTGAGGACTAGATCCTCTGTGGTGCACAAACTGATTGTACATTTTCTTGCAGTGTGGGACTACTTGACTGTTTTTTTTTTTTTTGGTGAGTTTACCGACATTTAACAGATATTAGAATTATATCCCCTGGTGGGGATGTGATTGAAACCTCTCTCTTCTGTCTGGCTACTGACTTTGCCATAACTTGTACAAATTAATTCTCATCTACTCCGGTGTCACATCTTCTTGTTACTGAAGAGGGAATAGGGAAGCTGGTGGGAGCCTCAGAGACATGGATCATGGCTCGGTATGGAAACCGGCCTCAGGAGCGAGGGAAGGGCGAGACAGGCATGACTGCAGGACACACAGTGAGATCTCGTGAGATTCAGACACAAAGGAGCTGGAGTGGCTGGGTAAGAAAATTAGGGAGAATGAATTTACTGTTTGCAGGGAAGCAGAGAGGCAGATTAAGCTGATATGCATGTCTGGGGCTGAGCCTCTCCCATCCTTCCTGCACAGATGCTGTTCCATGATAAGATCAGTATCGGGTCACGAAATTTTGGGGGTAACAGGGGGAGGGGACTGCAGCCCAGAGCTTTGGCTGGGAAGCAGCACACCATTCTTGTCTTCACCAGGGCTGTGCATTTTGGCTGGCACAGGGAGTTGGGGGAGTTGTTAGGAAGCCAGAATGCCAAAATGGCAACAGGTGGTTCAGAACCCCTTGCAAGGGAGCAGAAAACTGGAGCTAGAGGGAACTTGCTCAGTGCTGGAATAGAGGCCAAGGCAGACTCCTGTGAAGGGCCTTGTTCTGGGAAAAGGCAGGACAGACTGAACCTGCTGGAGATGGCTCTCCTCTGCATCTCAGGGATCAGTCCTGACACTGCCCTGTTCTTGGTAGCTGTTTATCAAACTGGTTTTCATGGTGACCAGTGCCTTCCAGGGAAGGTCCTTGTCCCACCACCAGTGCCAGACAGGCACATGTCCTTGTGTCTCCCTAAGGTGAGATACAAAAGGATCTAGAGTTCACACCACATTGATGTGGACTCTAGGTATCATTTAGGTGTCATCATTACACCATGGGATAAAATTCCTTGCTTTCCTTCCATTTCCTTCCGGTTTGCTTTGACAAACAGTGTGTACATATATCCAGAACTCCAGAAGGTAGGAAATACAGGACTCTGAACTACCTCCCCTAGACTGGGGAGATAGGAAATAGGACCACAGCATTGGAAAGCTGTACCAAGCTTAATCTGTATTTTTGTGTTTTTCTTCTTAACTGTTCAGATTTTTACCTTTTTCAGCTTTAATATACTGTTAATTTGTCTTCTGTGTGTGGTTCTGTCTGGACTCGTTAAGCTTTTCTAGGATACCAATAGGTGTGCAGCGTGCCAGCTCTGGCCTCTGGGTTACAGACCCAGCTTAGCAAGCAGAGTGTCACAGCACTGCTGCAAATTCACCTCTCTGCAGCCCATACGAGGCATACCTATAAAAAGCAGTTCTGTGAGTACAGCTGTGCCTCGGATAGGTGCTTCTGAAAGCAATTCTTCTAGTAAGGCATTGTACCTTCTCATTGCTCACTAACTAGGAGAGATCCACAGGACAGATATATTCTGGCATAGCATGGCCCAACTTAATGAGGTGGAACAGGCAATCTAGTTTCCATACCGAGCTATGATCCATGTCTCTGAGGCTCCCACCAGCTTCCCTATTCCCTCTTCAGCCCAGCCAGGAGATGCTGCTATAGGGTTATTGAGATGTTCACTCCATTATAGATGTCCCTATTCAGAAGGGGAGTGGGCTATACAGCTAGGCAGATTGGCCCATATATATTTTTGGTGTATGGGTGTGCAGAACTGAGTGGTTTTGACATTGCTAAGTGAAGTGGTTCACCTCATGAGGCTGCACTCATGGGATGGAAAATCATAGGTTCATTTTGGTTGGAAAAGACCCTCAAGATCATCAAGTCCAACTGTTAACCTGGCACTGTCACTAAACCATGTCCCTAAACACCACATCTACATGTTTTTTAAATACCTCCAGGGATAGTGACTCCACCACTTCCCTCGGCAGCCTGTTCCAATGCCTGATAACTCTTTCCATGCAGAATTTTTTCCTAATATCCAGTCTAAACCTCCTCTGGTGCAACTTGAGGCCAATTGCTCTCATCCTATCCCTTGCCACTTGGGAGAAGAGACCAACCCCCTCCATGCTACAACCTCCTTTCAGGTAGTTGCAGAGAGTGATGAGGTTTCCCCTCAGCCTCTTTTTCTTCAGGCTGAACAGCCCCAGTTCCCTCAGCTGCTCCTCATCAGACTTGTGCTCCAGGCCCCTCACCAGTTTTGTTGCCCTCTCTGAACTCTCTCCAGCACCTCAGTGTCTTTCTTATAGTGAGGAGAATGCTGCTGAATGTGTCAGCTACACGAGTACAAAACCTGTATGGAGAAAAGACATTGTGCTTTTACTTTGAGTTACTGTCTCTATTAAGTTTTCCCCTTGGGAACTTTTTTGGTACAGTACGTATCTCTTGTAGACAGCAAGAGTTGGGTGAATGTGATTATTTAGGTTCACCTCCTGCTGTGTAGCTGTTACATGTATGCGTATG
Source organism: Columba livia (assembly GCF_036013475.1). NCBI lineage: Eukaryota > Metazoa > Chordata > Aves > Columbiformes > Columbidae > Columba > Columba livia. The sequence goes on from NC_088602.1 coordinate 117,195,290, forward strand.
CAGCTGATCTCTTGCACTGTCTGCCCAGCCTTTGGATTGCTGGGGATAAAAGGACTTGGCATGTGGTGGCACTGCCTCCAAACCCTCTTCCGTGAGCCTGGCTGGGAAGGAAGACATTTTGTTCTGCATGTGGAAAAAGATACTTTAAATCTTTCATTTGTAGTGAGTTTAAGAGAACTACCTTTGAAAACTTCCAAATAGCTCACTGTAAATAAATCTGGTTGAGTGAAATACTTGTATTTTTAGAGCTCTTAAAACATATTTTACAGTGGAGATGAAAGATGCGTTCACAGTGGGAGGTACAGGAATTACAGAAATGCTTACCTTCATCTGCAATACAGGCAGGCATGGTACAAATTCTCCTATATAATCCAATAAAAATATGGCACGCCTGGCTTGTAACATTTACAGCTGACAAACTTTTTGTTTATGCTGTGTGCACTATCAGATCCATTATGTTCTTAAAATCACATAAGACTAATTCATTTATGGATTCCAAACTAAGAGTTTCCTTAGAAACTTTTATAGAAAATCATGATAAATTACTTTTTACAGAGACAGTTCTCTTGAGTTGTATTCATTTTTTGAGAGAAAAATATGACTATTGTCTCATCATAAAATTAAAAAGAATACATTTTTATTCACTATAGCAAATTCAAGTGTGTATAATTTGACTATATTACCCAAAATGCATAACTGCAGCACATTGGAATATAAAATATACCTGTAAGAAGAATTAATTTTCAGCATAGTTATGCAGCAAAATATTTTCCTTATTCCCTTTTATTTCTAGTATTGCAAAATCACACATTGATGTGTCATTTAGGCAGTTTTCCACATGCATACTGTCAGTCTTTTGCCTAAATATTTCAATAACAGCTAATCAATCACAAAGTAAAAGCACATGTTCAGCTTACTTATTAATTCATCCTCTAATGACATGCTGATCTTGGTAACATTTTAAAAAATAAATCTTCTGGAAACAAACCAGCTAAATGAGAGAGAAAAAGATAGAAGTGCATTGTATCAGAACTGAGGTGTTTGACGTTAAAGGTCTGCATGCTGCCACTTCAAATTTCACACGCACTCCAAAAAACTGTGTAGACTGACTGTTGATAATTAAAATATTGACAATTAAAATCAGAAATATACCAGGTTGAGTGGATTCCATACCAGAAGAATAAGTGAAATCATTCTCAGTATACGATGAAGAGGTAAAAAACAAAGGGTTTTTTTTAATGTTTCAAACAGTATTGGTTTAATTGAAAGAATTAAAAATAGAAGCAGCTTTCATTCTTTGAGTTACCATTGGAGCTCTTGAGTAAAGCCAATGATGTTTCTGGACAAAAGAAAATCAATAGCATGCCACTTTTAGTATCTACTGAATGTTAGGTAGTTAATAATTTAGAAAAGAGAGTTTGCTGCTACACTTACAAGGTTTTCCCTTTTGTCAGAAAAGCAGCCAGGTTCAGTTGCCTGTTGGGTATTCCTTTGCATGCTCACTCTCAGTGAATTAAAATAGCTTCTCCTCAAATAAGAGAAACTGGCCTCAAATTGCAGGGCAAGGTTTTTTAATAGCCTCAATAGAAACCACCTCAAAGATGAGTGCCATCAAAATCAAACATAAAAAATCTTTCAAAGGTGGTTTGGATTAATATTATTTGACCAGCTCTTGAAGATAAAAGGGGAATCATATTAGAAACAAATGCAGGCAGAGGTGATTGTGCCTGCTCAAGGACTTGACCAGGATTTATTCTCAGAGGAAGCTCCTGAAGAACGAGCAAAATAATTTTCAGGAATATGTATCATAGCAATTGTGCATTGCACAAGTGTAAATTTTTTTCCATCTCCTGACCTGAGCTCAGGTCTGTTTTCTGCTTCCAGGACATGCGGCACAGATGGTGGAGACTAATTGGGGTGGAGGGCAGAGCCTCTCTGTGCTCTCAAAATCCCATGCCTCTCTGGAGGTGGAGGGGGCTAGTTGCTGTAGCACAGGCATCCTCGGGGCTGATGTGAGCAGTGACAGCCTCCCCGGGATTGCCTGCTGGTTGTGAGGTGAAGCTGAATGGCTGTAGTAGTCATCTGCTGCACTTCTCTCCAGCCAGACTCCTCCATCCCCAAGTCTGACTAAGCTGGCAGAAATGTGTGTGTGCATGGAGGTGCCCATAGCGAGTCCTGCAGCAGCCCTGGCAGATGCAGAAGCACAGTTGGGGGTCACATCAGCTCTGCTGTGCCAGGGTTGTTTTATGTTGGCTGTCTTTTCTTGGGCTTGCATTTTACCAGTGTGACTGCAAATAGACCTCTAGCAAACTGCTTCCTCCTGCATTTTCTGAGTGTCAGAGCTTTGGAGGGCAGGGTGGGCTTCAGAGAGATGCAAATAATTTCCTTGTACCAGCCCCGGTGCTCAGAGATGTGTTGCTGTTCTCATCCACCTTCCAGCAGCTCACGCTGAGCCCAGTCTCTGCTAAAACTCGCACTGGAGCAGGCTGAGGTTTGGTCTGGGAGTCTGGGGATTGTTGCCCTTCCCACCCTTTCTTTCTTCCCAGAAAACAAGAAGTCACATCAGGACTTGTTTCACATTTCTGTGTGTCTGTAACCTTTATGCCAGTGTTCAGTCCTGGCCACTGTTCTGGATGTCATTATATGCTGCATATGCAGGTTATGGAGGAAAGGGAAATCTGTTTCTAACTTTATGAGCAGTTGCACTGTGCATTTCAGCAGGTGTTGCTGAGGAAAGAGAATACAATGGGATACCCAAACAGAGTTGAGATTTCACATGCAGAGAAACCACACCAGGCAGCTGGGTTTTCCCATTGTTCTGAGGGATCTAGGAGAGTGGCTGTAATGACAGACAGATGCCAATCAGAGCTTTTGTAGAGCCCAATCATGTAACTTGTGTTGTGTTTCTTTCATCATACCTTCGGCCAGCTTCGCTCATGTTCAGTCGTAAGGTCTCCCTATGCAGGTACGCTGTTACACCTTAACCTTTGTTTGCTCTGTCATCTTCTCTCATTTCTTCCCCTCATGCTGCTTCTCCAGTTTCTCCATTAAGCAATAGGCAGCCATTGGTGAATCACTATGGGTGTTGGCCATGCTAAAAAGATCCTGAAAAAGTCTCCTCCTCAGCCCGAGCAGCAGTAATGAAGCAGGACTGTCAATTGCACCCCCTACCACCCCAACCAAAGAAGGAATGGTGCAGATGCACAGCATGTGCAGTTTAAAATGGTAATTTAATATGCCGTCATTGGGCTGATGTTGAGAAATGGGATGTTAAAGGCTTTTTAATAGACACATGAAGTAGCACAAGGATGAAGCTGACACGTCTGTGATCGGATCCTGCTATATCGCATCTATGTGTTTTCAAGAGAAGACAGCCTGTAACATTATTCTGCATGAACCATGTCCATCTACATTTAAATTACAGAGTTCAGGTCTACTTATATGCCAATTAAATTTTAAGAAAATAAGAAAAAAATATGACATTCAAGTCCACCTTATAAAATTGAGCGGGATAGCCATCTCCCACACAGCGTGAGTACCCAATGTAATTTATGCATGAGCTCACGATACTCTGCAGGATGCTGAAATCAACATTGTGTGTTAGGGATGTGGATACTTATTTTAGGCACTGTGTTTGAAAATTGTGGTTTTCAGAAATATATGCAAAAATATTGCCAAAATAAGCATTCAAAACTTCATTTCAATATGCAGCTGCTTCTAAGCACAGTAATTAAGATATATTGGGTAAATTTACTACATCTTTTCTCACACACAACAGTGAGACAGAAGTTGCAGATTTTAGATGAAGACTCAACAGATGTTTAAACTCCAGCCAGGACTCAGCAGAAAGCTGTCTGGGAGAGCAGGTGTGCTCTTGTCTCCACTGCTCTGAGATCTTTGATGGAGGGAATGTTGTTGGGATCATCCAGCTCCCACCTGTTGTAGGTGAATTAATTATTATTGTGGATTTGCAGCATTGAGTTCTGGAAGGAAAGCAATGGGTTAACTCAACTTCTAATGTGTTAAAAACACTTTTCAGAAATTAACTCATCCTCACAATTCTGCAGTGAGGGAGGGAGAGAGGGACAGAGTCAGTCTACCTGTTTTCTGGATAAAGGAACTGAAGTGGAGGTTTTGACATTTTTCTCAGCGAAAGTCAATCAGTATTGGCGTTACACTTTACACTTCACATGCCACCACTCATTTATCTAAATGCACTGTTTACACTCTGCAGCAGGAGATCTGTACTTCCTATAGCTTGCTCCTTCTCTGAAATAAATCAACAGGTTTTACATCTACTTTCTTCTCCAGCTGGGGTGATGATGGTCCCTGAAAGGAAGACAGAAGATGGGTTTGAGGAGCACTTTGGCTTGAACTACTTGGGACACTTCCTGCTGACTAACCTCCTCTTGGATACGCTGAAGCAATCAGGAACGCACAGTCACAACGCTAGGATCATCACTGTCTCATCAGCCACGCATTATGTAGGCAAATTGCACCTGAATGACTTACAAAGCAGGTACTGACCCATTTTTGCTATTCACTGATCTGCAGTAAGGGTGTGCAGTTAGAACTCCAAAATAATTGTTACTGAATACTGAATGTACGGGGGTTTGTTGACTTTGTTATTAATATTTATTTATATATTTATTAATGAACCGTGATTCTCAAACAGTTGCTAAATTTCCTTCAGACTTGAGCAAAGCTTGCAGCCTTCATTCAAAGATACAAATAATTTATAACCTTGTAAATGGAGCCTTTTATTCTTAACCTTGAAAGCCTTGCTGCCTTCCTGATGCTTCCACTGTGGTGGCGGTTGTGGTGCAGAGCCTGGACTCCTCACTGCCTCATCAGGGAGACTGGAATATTTCAAAATGGTTTGGGTGAATAATAATAGAATTTGTCCTCAAGTGAACCACAGAATCATAGAATGCCCTGAGTTGGAAGGGACCCACAAGGATCATCTAGTCCAACTCCTGTCCCTGCATATGACAACCCCACAGTTCACACCATGTGTCTGAGGGTGTTGTCCAGTCTCTTCTTGAACACTGTCAGGCTTGGGGCCGTCGCTGACTCTCTGGGGAGCCTGTTCCAGTGCTCCACCACCATCTGGGTGAAGAACCTTTTTCTAATGTCCAACAGATGGGTGCAGACAGATGCCAAGGGCTGCCAGCTCCCTTCCTGCTTAGTGCAGGGCTGCTGACTTGGCTCTGGGGGGGCAGCCAGCTCCACCTGCCCAGCTGCCTCGCAGCTTCACTTGCCCCAAACACTGCCTGCTGCCTCTTCCCTGGCAGCTCTGCCAACTGGCCTGCAGCTCATGGCATGCCATTTTCCCTTCCCTTCCCTTCCCTTCCCTTCCCTTCCCTTCCCTTCCCTTCCCTTCCCTTCCCTTCCCTTCCCTTCCCTTCCCTTCCCTTCCCTTCCCTTCCCTTCCCTTCCCTTCCCTTCCCTTCCCTTCCCTTCCCTTCCCTTCCCTTCCCTTCCGAGATCCAAGTGCGTGGCCATCTTGGGTTTTTAACCCAGTAAGATGAGTTAAAATGCATGGCTATATTCTGTCCAACTACTTTCCTTCAGGAAAACCGCAGGTGAATGTCTCTGGGATATTTCTAACACTAAGAAGACATTAAATGATCCAGCAAATGTCTGGTGTCACACAGGAACCATGTAGAGTTGTTTAGTTAATTGAGGACTGGGCAGGACAACCGAGAAGCATTTTGCTATTTCCCCATGCAGTTATATATAGTAATTACTTGCTTATTAACAGGTAAAACAGAGCCTGACTTCTGATGGGCTCCAGAGCGTTTCTGCCTTCACAGAGCCAGTGCGAGTTTTGCATCATTTCCATGGAGAAATTCTGTCTCCGTCCTTTGACAGGGACTTCAGCACGTGTACACAGGCACTTGGCCCCAGGTTTCATTTTGGAACAAAGGCTGAAATTAGGGAGCTGGGCTGTCTCCACTGCAGACATTTTACATATGAATGCTGCATTAAGCATGTCAAACTTTCTGTTTGACTTTTGATTACATACTATGGCATCAGTTTTATTACAAGCACATTGTTTAAGCTCTGCAGGGTAGTTGCAGTTTAATCTCTTGCTTGTAAAGCAACCACAGGAAATTACCCTTACTCTTCACTTGATGTATGTATTTATTGTTTCTGATGGGCATGTGCTGAATGGCACCACACAAGGGGACCAAGGGGACTGTAATTAGTATTTCCTTGGGCTAAAGTACAGAATGCAAAATTAAATGTGGCTGTTCTGTGTCTCTAGATAACAATAGTTTCCTTGATTATAGCAAAGTCTTGTACTGTGAATCTTTAATTTAGGATCATCCTTACTTGTGATTCATCGTTATTAACTCATATTTTAAAGGAACCAGGCATGTTTCAGTTAGGAAAGTTATGTCTGAAGATGAACAGTACCAATGTGATGTAAAAAATAATAATATACCAGGGAGATTTACCTCCAGCTATTGCACCAAACCTTGCCCTTTACATTTCAGCATTACTGGCATAAGAAGAGCCATAAAGGATGACAGGCTCTGGCTGATTTTGCCTGAGGGGTGGCAGCGGTGCCTGCGTTCTGCGCACACAGGCACACTGGTGGGACCCAGAAGGGCTGTGGATTCAGCCCCAAACCTTTTATTGATTCGGGGGGGACAAGAAGACACTCCCGTTGTTTGGCTTTGGTTTTGTTTACGTGTTTGTTTGGTTTGTTGTTGTTGTTACTGTTTTAGCTTAACTGCCAATAAGCCCCCACTTGGTTAAATAGTTATCACATAAAAGGTGCTGCTAAAAACAGTGAGATCACTTGTGTGTTGGAGTGTGTGCGCACAGCATGAGCGGGTGGTTTAGCAGCCCTGGAGGACGGTTGCTGGTTACCATACACAGGCATTGCCCACACCACAGGGCCTTGGAGACGCCTTATGATTCAGAGCAGTGTTTAAGAGCTTAAATGGATGTGATAAAGACACCCTTGGTAAGCGCTGTGGTGCGATAGCCTTCCACTAATTGCCACAGTTTCCCGGTGATGCCATCCCTCATTTTTTCTGCTTGTGTGAATGGGAAATCTTTCTAAAAACTTTATACTGACTTTTTACTTATTCTGACTTGCACTAGTTAGCTGTAATTCATTTCATGACTTGGGTGTATGTTCCCAGATTGGCAGGTAGTCCCACCCTCACAGGAAGGCAGCAAAACAGTTTGGAGTCATTTATTCATGGTGGAGAAAGGGGGCTGTACTCTGGAAAAATTACTAGTGGCGACAGACTGAATTGTTTACCATGCTCTTGTCCCATTATTCTTAGACTTTGGTTGGGCTAGTATCCAAACTGGAGGTGAGTGATGGTTGTGGAGATGGGATCCATCCATCAAACATGGCAGAGAAGGAAAGGCAGAAGACTGTCTTGATGTAAAGGAGACAATAAACCAAGATTCAGTTCTCTACCATAAATTTCTCTATAGGATCATTCTCCCACTTGGGAGACTCTGGGTTGTCAGTCACGGTTGTGACCATCACTCCTCATTGCTTGTAATTGCTGCTCAGAGTTCTGGTCTGAAGCCAGATGTGATCCATATCACAGTGACCATGGGGCAAGAGCATAACAAATAATTGTTAGAAGGTCTGTCCCATGAACAGATGCAGCTTGTGTTACTGTCTTCCACGTTTCCATGTTTGTTTTCTGCCATTTTACCAATCTGATTTACCCCATGCTTGTCTTTTCAGTTCCTTTTATTGTGGGAGGGTTAATTTGTTTTTTTCTTGATTTTCTTTGTGTGTTAAATGATTTTTCTACCTTTGCCATCTCTCTCTTCATGACTGCCTGCTTGATTTCTATGGTCATAGTTTCATCTTCACCTGTGTCTTTGAGCTTTCTTGTCTCCATTGTTTTTTCCATCCCTAACTCATCCTTTTTTTCTTTCTCTGATTTTTTGGGTCCTATTTCTGCTAACCAGTTAATTTCCTGCTCTCCATTTGTCTTATCTTCTCCCCCTAGTCCCACTCCTATTTCTCCCCTACAAATGTCATTTCTCCCCCATTCCTGCCCATCCCCTTCCCACACACACCAGTAAAAGAGGCACAGCATGGGTACATCAAGGCAGGACAGAGCTTGTTCCAAACTGGCAGGGCATAGCTTGTTTCATGTGTGTTATTGAAAATGCAAACACACAAGAGCAATGACTGTTCTCCCAGTTCTTTTGCTGAAGGATATATGAAGAACATCAAACACCTTTGTGGTCTTTTAGATCCAGACCATTTTCAACGGCAATCACATGAGTCGACAAGGGGATCCCTAAGGCAAATCATTCTCCTTCATCCCTGCTTCGAATATGAGTGTTTTCAAGGAGGTGAAAGTTTAACAGAAACGCTATCTGCAAGTGTTTCAACAGTGGTGATGGTGCTAGAATCTGCACTCTAACAGCATAGCTGGGGGTGTCCTTTCTTCCTCTTTTGCCTGCCTTAAAGTATTTCTGAAATGAGAGAAGAAAAAAATATGGTCACAAGAGAATATGGCTGTCTGTTTTTAGCAAAAGCTTGGAGAACATTGTGCCATCCCATCGGGTTGTGAGGCTTCAACAGTTCACTGAAATTCATGGTACTCTTACAAGGCTGGGATGGAGGCCACTCCTTCAAGTACTCTACCTACGAAAATAAGAAGAAATTTTAGCAAATAAAGAAAAATATACCTTATTCCCTTTCCCAGACTGTAGGTTACACCTGAACATGTTCCCTTTCCCAGGGGTTAGCATCTTTGTGCGTTCTGTCTAGCTCTTCCTCCATTACTAACTACTCCTTTCATCATCCTCTCTTTTTGCATGCCAAATGGGCCCTGTAATGCTGTGAATCACAGGTCTGTGAACTCCCCAGCCACAGTAACACGGCTCCTTTTCTGGTTCATGTCTCCTCTGTATTCAGGAATAGTCAGTCACGCATTTTCTGCTCTCCTTCCTCTACTTTTCAACTGCAGGAGTGAGTGTTTTCTGTAACTCTCCAAGCTGGTACAGTCCCCAGATAACATTTTTTTTCCCATAGCTGTAGTGCATGAATCATGTCAGAGACAATAGAGATTGAATGAAAGGAATTGCAAAAATCCCTGCTGCCACAAGTGAATCCTGGCTGGTGTAAAATAGGGTAAACAGCTCTGTCCAGGATATGGGAGGATGCTGGGGAGACAAGGCTGCTCCAGTTATCTCTGTTAGCCAGTTCATCAGGGCTGTAACAGGAAGTGTCACATACTGATGGAAAAATCTGTGTACAAAGTCCCTGGAGACCTCCAGTTCTTGGATGGGTGTTGTTCTTTACTTCTTGCATGTGTGTGATATTTCTCGGTAAATTAAGTTGTATTAAATTCAGGCAAAAGGTCGAGGATTTTGTCCTGTCAGCATTGCTGAGATTTTGAAAATCATGCACATGTTGAGCAATGAAAAGTAAAAATGTCAAATTCCTTTTGGAAATTATTAGTCAATTGTTCAGACCAAACCCATTGATTTCAGTAATTTCAGAATGTCTTATTTGCAATTTATTTGTAATTAACATTATGAATACATTGTCATTCATATTTTGAAGTATAATGTTGATCAAACTGAAACTCCAAACCTTTAATTTCTAGGTTATGCTGTTGGAGTACGTTATCTCCATCAGTTTTAAATAACTTTTTTTTTTTTTTAATGGCTTGATGAGTCAAGATATTTTTCAATGAAAAGCTTTTTTTTTAAAAAAAAAAAAAATAAAAAATTCCCCATTGGTTCTTTCGGTGCCTTTTCATGACTGAGCTGTCACTTGTAGTTTTTTAATTCTCTCTGACTGGGAGAACTTATGGATTGTACAAGATTTCCAATTCAAGCAAAACCAAATAAGAAGCTGATATAGCATAGTAGTAGCATAGTACTATTGTTTTATTTCCGATTTTTTAAATAATAAAGGAAAATTCCTAAGAGGAAATAGTATGGATTTTAAATATTAGTCTTTTATTTGTTAATTGTTTCAGTCAGTACAGAAGTTTTTCACAGTTTAATATCAAGAGCTGTGCCACGGGACTGCCACTTAATAAAAATATGTGAAAACTACAGAAAATGTAATCACAAAAGATTCTTCTAGACAATAAGATAGATACATGTTAGTATAGATTTTATTTTACTCAAGGAATGTATGTTTTTGTTTGAGTTGTATTGTTTAAACAGCTTCCCCACAATGGCTACCTTGTGCATTCGGGTTCTATTTGCAAGATAAATCATGTTCCCTTGACAGAACCAAATACCAATACCAAATACCAATACCAAATACTATAGCACACTGCTGTATTCAGTTCAACATGTCCTTCCTGCATTAGGTTTCCAAATTTTCTTGTCTATAGTTTGGTGATAAGTATTCAAATGCTTAATGCACATATATAAGGGTATTTCAGTCCTTATTTGCAAAAGGTTTTCTTTATAAATGGAAAAGGATTTGTTACTTTGCACTCTTACTTTAGCAGCAATTAGCATTAATCGCAAAAATTGACTTGCTGGCCTGGAAAAATGCGTCTACTGGTGAAGGCACTGATCTCAAATTCCATAAATTAATTTAAAAAAATTAATGGGCTATTATTTCAACAGACCAATTAATCAATCCAAAAGACAGAGTTTTAGTTCATATGCAGCAATGTTTTATCCATGTTGCAGGCCACAGGTGATCCCAATCTGTTCCTGCAGCCAATAGTGAAGAAATATCTATGTCAGGATGCTAGCTTTGGAAGGTTTTAATTTTACATTTGTCAGTACGTTTTCATTCTGTGTAATCAAAATACTTTTAGGGTTCATTGGTTTCTGAAGATCAGTGTAACATAGCCATCACACAGATAGCACCAGACTTAATGTGTTCCCAGAAATCAAATGTAGCTACTTTGTGTGTCACGATGTTAAATTCTTTCTTGTCTGAAAGGGATTAATGATCTTAACAAAGGATTATTAGTAATGGTTAATGATTTAACAGGACACAGTGTTTCTTGACTATTTCAAAATTGCAACATGTTGGGAGGTATGTGATAGTTGGGTGTTTCTGGGGCTCAACCTCTCCCTGCACAGTGCTTTGGGTGGGTGAAGGCAACTTTCTATGGCACACAGGATGGTGGATCTCAGAGACCTGGTGTTTTCCAAATCAGCACGGTGGTTCAGTGGTGATTTCAAAGTTAATGTGCTGCACTCATGTGACAGAAAGGCAACAGGGACTTGCGAAGAATAGGGCCTGGGGATAACTTGTCACCTTTGAGAGGGGATGGTTAGTTTAACATCTCCCTGTGAGCAAAAAAGATTCATTAATGCTGGATGAACCTTAAAAATGTTGGAGTTCAGGTCCTGGGTGATCATTCAAGTGATTTTACTTTTCCTCAGTCCCTTTAACTACCACCATCCTCACAGTTCCTTTTCAGAAGGAACTGTCCTTCGAGCTGCCTGGCATAGCTGGAGAGAGCTGGCACACCTACCTGTAAACCCCTGGAACAACGTGTTAAGGGAAGTGTTCAAAATAGTCAGCTTGCCTTCCACAAATCTCTTCTGGGTTCAGCCCTGTTGTTGCTCCTGGTTCTTCACAACTATACATCCCTGGTCTTGCCTCATGCATTCAGGGTTACAAGCCATAGTGGACGAAGCAAAGTCAGGGTTACTGCCTCTGTGATTACAAATGATAACTCTTAACATTTTCTCTGCTCCCCATCCTAAATCTCTTCTTTCAGCAAAGTAGAACTTTGTCCCTCCAAAAGCAGACCAGGGATTTGAATACTTAAACCTATAAAGACAAATTGGTCTTTTGATTAAATCAAGTTCTCTATGAAATACATGAGTTTTATGAAAAATTTACTTTCTAAATAAAATAAATCACTGTAAAAAGTAAAGTATTTTAGCCCCCAGGAGTTTTAATACTGCCAGCATATCTTATATATATATAGCTTCATTGTTCCATCTCTTCTCGTTATGTGTCAGGTGCTGCAGTTGCTCTGCATTTCGTGTCATGGGAGTTGGACACTGGCTGTATGTACATAGCACAGCCTCAGCTTTCCAAGAAGGACAGAAACTGAGGAGCACTCTGGCTTTCTGAGATGCTCAAGAGCTTTTGATGGTGATGCCGGCTATAATACTGCACTGTAGAAATGTCCAAATGAAAATATTATGATTTTTGCATGAAATCTTTTGGTTCTTAGCTCAATGGTGGGGGGTGGTCAGTATCTGAATTGCCACCAAAGATCAGTCTGCCAAAGCAGACTTTTTTCAGCAGGGGCTGGGGCAGGGCAGCTCTGTGACCGCGTGTTGGTTTTTCAGGGTTTGGACATTAAACCTCTGGTCCATTTCCTGGAAAGCCAAACTTGCCCGATTTCAGTTGCTTCTGTTGTGTTTGCAAGTGGAAAGATCTCATGCACTTTGCCCCCAGGCCACGTCGTGCCCCTTCTTAGGAAATGCTTGGCTTTCCATTACAGTTGTCTTGTTTAGAGTGTTCCAGGGTGACATAGTATTGTAAAATTTATAAAACAAAACCAAAAAACAACTCTGAGGCCAAACAGTAGAAAAAGTGATTGCTGTCACTGTCCCCTATGGTACTTTGAAATAACCACCTTGCGATGCTGACTGTGGACCACGTAGAGCCACTGTATGTTATTTGTTCAGCAGGATTTTTTTCGTTTGCCTGAGTTGACTTGTTTATATTCCATAAGTAAGATCCTCCTTTTTACAGGCCCCTTTCATCTGCCTATTTAAATCCCGCATATTTTCTGGCAGCAGCCAAGGGCTGCTGGTGATGTACGGTCTCACACAAACAAAAGCCTTCCTACCCTGTCTAGGCTATCAGCCATTTCATGGGCGCAGAAAACTTTCACGTTTTAATCTCTCCTGTATTGTTGTCATTTCAGCTGTGTTCCTTCTTTAACTTAGCTGTCTTCCAAATGAGGCAAGAATTCTCATGACTGTTTTAAACAAAGAGTTGACTTTCTTTATGATCTTATTCCCAGTATTAGCTCAGGTACTGGGACTTAGTCAGTTTTACCTTCCAGTTTGAAGCTGTGGTACTCATATCCCCACTACTTAAGAAAACTTTGAAAAAGCAGAAGTTGTTAAGATTGTTTCAACAAAAAAACCACCCTAATTTTCATGATTAATTTTTTGTGCTAGACTTGGTGGTCTTGTGTTGCTTCTGTGGACAGAGAGTGATGGCGTAGGACTTTCTGCACAGTATTATAGACATCTTGGAGTAAAAAGGATTTTGCAGTCTCTGTGTACATTCAAGCCGTTTCTCCTGGTAAGACAGACCAGTCCTTCAGTGAGTTGAACATTTGCACTTGCAGAACACATTTGGTACCTCCTCAACTCCAACGCATTGCAGTGGCTTCAGCCTGACACAAAATGAAACCTTACATTATCTTCAAATATGCACGAACACATTTCGCCTGCTAATCACAATAGGTGAACTGCACTAGATTTGAAGTGGCAGCATTTTATTATGCATAACCAGACACTGTAGTTCCCTCTCAGACCCAGAATAAAAAGCCTAGAATTTGCAGCTGGTCTGGATAGTTATGCACTAGTTTAAAAATTATTTTATTGAAACAGAAATAAGATTTGGGATTATTCAAGTTTTTGCTAGTCAGTTTTATGTCCCTACTCATGTTCTGGTGGAAGAAACCATAAAAAGACCCATTGTGTCCTTTATCTTAAAAAGTCTGTTGCAGGAGAACTGGGAAGCTTTCCAGAACTGAGTGGAAAGTGCCTCAGAGCTCTTCTTGGTATAATCCAAGACATAATATTAAAAGACATGTGACAATCTTCAATAACCTAAGATCCATATTATCCAAGAGATAATATTAAATGTTATATGGCAGTGATGCTTCCCCATAACTCAAAAGGGTTCTGAGGACACAGAATGTAGATCTTGCAGCCTTGATCTCTTTCTTGGCTACAGCAATGTAAAACCTTTCTTGCTTCTATTTATTTACTCATACTTTTGTTTGATGGAGATTTTTAATTGAATGAAGGGATAGCATTATGCTCAAATACCACTTAACACTGCATTATATGAACTGACTGTAGAAAATGATGCTTCAGAAGAGGCAAATTATATCATTCTTTATAAAGAGATATATTTTCTGGGAGAATGGAATTCAAGTAATGGAATTCAAGTAATTGCAACTTGAACTTGCCATCAATATGTAAAAACATTGAAAACATTTGAAATTAATGCCAATTTTATGCAAACAGAAATATTAGACTTCTTTAAACATACCGATTCTGGTGAGACTTTGAGAAGACCAGTCTTTTAGTCTGTGTTTCATACTTTTGAGAGCTGTGCTGAGCATACAACAATGGAGCTGCACACAGCAAAGTAATCGGTAGAACAGGAGGTCTCTTGACATCTCACCTCCTGCCATTAGGAGGAGTGATCAGCCAAATTAGAAATGACGCATTGATTCTGCCCAGATGACAATAATGTCCAGAATGACAAGCCGTTGCTTATTTTGCCTTTTGTAATTTTTTTTATAATAAAGACCTTTCAGGTTCCTTCACTAAATGTAGTCTTCCAAAGACAGTAAGTTAATTGTTATCCATTCTGCGTTTCCTGCAAGCACTAAGAAGGGGCTAGTTACTGAATGCTGTGTATTTATACAGTAAAGTGCTGAAAGTTGGAAAGCGTGGCTTGAAAAAAACCTCACAGCCTGGCTTACAGCTTGTGCCTCCTACTGAACTGTGGATTAAACCCAAAGCAGGAGACACTGACTTGCAGAGAACTCAGCTGCTGCTAGTGAGACCATCACCAACATTTTATAGTGGCCAGGTCTCAGCTCTGAGCCTCTACCCTTATGCTCATCCTCTAATGTTAAGAAGAAAAACTACTATTTTACCCCTGTTGAAAGATTTCAGAGAAAGCCCGGTTTTGGCCAGAGCTGTGTGTGGGCAGCATGTGGCGCCAAGGGGCTCACTGCAGGTTGGTCTTTGTCCCTGGGTCATAACTAAAGGGCAAGATGGGCTGCTCTGAAAGTGCCATCTGCCACTGGCTGCTTAAGTAACCTTGGGGCAACCAGCTATGACATGAAGGGGTTGCTTTTCATCTATGTAGAACTACTAATTTTATTTCTCAGTCTTGTAGCCATCCTTTCCAATGTGTCCATCACAGGGTCATGATGGCGCTTTGGGAGACCCTAATGCTTGAACCCTTATTCACTCAAATTACAGCTACTGATGTTTTCAAATTCAAATTCATGGGGTGTGCTAAGGCCACCTTGACTGTTATATGTATATATATATATATATATATATATTTTAGGGCTACGTATCAGGTAGATGAAAGAAATGTACAGGAAGAAATGTAGTTATTCAGTGAGTACCCAAAATACCCAGGCATGTGTGCTAAATGGGTGACTATATGGCAGCCTGTAGTAGCAGTTGGTAACAGGACAGCACCTGTACAAAACTGTAACAAAATCTGAGTAAGCAGATACATTAACACTTTAGATTTTAGTTTTGTTCTACTAACGCATATGTTTATTTCTTTCAATTGACAATTTGCAGCGGCAATACACATATTCTAATTTCTCCAACTCTGTTTTTACTTCATCTCTGTATTTTTTCCCCTTTCAGCAAATGTGTTCATGGGATACATATACGTACTACTGTCAGGAAGTCTGTTTAAATCTAATAAGCAATATTTAGGACTTGGGCTTTGGTTTATCATAGAAAGAGAGAAAGAAACAGCTTATGATAACCAGAAAAGACATACACATATTCTGCAGTGTTATTTCTGTAGATGTTTTGGAATAAACTGCAAAATCTATCAAGAATCTTGAAAAATCTTGTGCTGTGTTCCCTGGAGAAAGAAAATTTAATACTGTGAAAGCTTCATGAGTGTTTAATAATAGTCTTAAAAATTCTTGACTAAGCAATGGTGATGATGTATTGCAAGATTAATACATAAATCATTAGGAAACTCTAGTCATTTTAATACAGCAAGTCTGTGTTTTGCTTAATTCACTGATTCATCCTGAGGCATACATTGAAATTTCATGTGGCCTTTCATTAAAAACCCCAGCATGTCACCCACGTTTTGCATCACTTGCTTTTTAATGGAGCACACAGTGATCGGGTTGTTCTGCAGTTTGATCCTGGTGTACTCTGCCCTCTGGGCAAATTAACACACTGGAAATTGGGGAGCGTGGTGATGGGTGAGGAGAGGATGACAAGTGCAGTGTGAGGGAAGTCCACGTCAGGAAAACTTCTCTGCCAGCACCGACCAGGTTAAATGTAGCTGTGTGTTGGTCAGTGCGATCCCAGGTCCTCTGAGCTTTTTGTTGAAGCGAGATGTGGCAGAGAAGGGAAAGGGGGCTGTCACTGCACCCTTCTTTCGCTCAGTCTGCATTGACTTCTTCCACGTGTGCGTAATGCAAAAGCAACTGTTAATGGAGAGGAAAAGCTAAGAGTAACGTGAAAGCCTGTGCACAGGAGCTGTGGGGGAGGTGGTCTGTGCCAAATAGCGATTTTGTTTCCCCTGTTACACAGTGGGTGCCTTGAGCTGACTTAATGCTCTTCACTAAACATGGTATCACTGGACGTAAATGAAAGACATCTACTGAACACAGACCAACTGAAGCCAAACAGAAGAGAAACTAAAGTAAGACTGGCTGCCAGGGGACGTGCTTAACATGGATCTCATTTTCAAACTTGGATCGCAACTGAGTCCATATTTAAACACCTAATTAGCTACTGCAGGCTCTGGTTTGAAATTTGGCTTCTCATTCTTTTTTACAAATGCGTTGCCCCAGCATTCTAGGGAGACTGCTGCAGGAGACAGCACCATGGAGATGAGTTGTAAAATCAGCTTCTGGTGAAAAAGAATAATATAATAATAATAATAAATAAATCAGCAAACCACAAGGCACTCACTCACTCCAGAACTGAATGCTTACTTATTTTGTTCTGGCAAAAATACAGAACAATCACTTTCTCTCCTCCCTAATTTTTGTAATGACAATTCAAACTTATAAGTCTATGTTGCAAAATATCTTAAGCCAAAACTAAGAATTTCTGCTAAAAAATAATTGAACAGAAAATGCTTAGCCTGCCTTACCTTCCTCCTTTATCCGTTGGTATAGAATCAATAAAACACTATTTTAAAACGAAGAAGTTTTTGTGTGTTTCTGCTCTCTTGGCGAGATTTCAAAGCAGCTAATTAAATTCTGTCTGCCTTAACTCCTCTTGTAGTTTCCACTTAGTGAGTTGTGCATTGCCCTATTTTATCAGCACTGACTTGGCAAAATGCTCTAAGGAGGCATCCCCTAGAGGAGAACCATTTTCTATGGTAGGAACAGTGATCCACGGAGGGCACCACTCAAATGAGTGGACGGGCATGAACTTCTCTAGGCTACCAACACCAGGCACACCCCTCCTTTCCACTGAACTTCTTCCCAGCAAGACCTTGCTCCACTTTCTCGGCTCCTTGACTGTGCACAGGCCTACCATTCCACAGACATGCTGTCTGGCATACCTGAGTCTGGTGGGCCAGTGTTTATTTAGGATGGATCCCTGGGCAGTTGAATACCAGTACCTCCTAGCTCTATGGCTGACTAGCCAGTGTGCGTATATACCACTGGGAGCTGGGAGCTACCAGTCTTTTTCCTGGCTGGACACCTAGTTAGGAGGTAGAGTTTCTCTGCTTGAGAGTCTGCCTGCCTTGCTGTGAAACATCAATACTCTGTGTCTGTGGAGGTCCAAGCACCACAGACACTTTCATGTGCACTGTGTGCCAGCACAGTTTGCTGGTAGGCTGTGTTCTGCTTTGGGCTGGTTTGCCTCTTGTATGCACTTTCATTTCAGAAAGCTTTTAGAGCCTTCAGAAAATGAAAGCATTTTGAAAATGTGTAATGTCAATATTGTTATTTTATTTAGTATACAATTCTAGTTTCATTCAGTTGTAGTAAATGTACATACAGAGTGGAGAACACCGAGAGAGGCTGGGTTTAGATGCATAGGCTTTAAAGTAGATAATTCTATGTGTTAGAGGAATGGTTTTTTTTGTTTGTTTGTTTTAAACTGAAATAGGGTAGACTGAGATTGGATATAAGGAAGAAATATTTTCTAACGAGAGTGGTGAGACACTGGAACAGGTTGCTCAGAGAAGTTGTGAATGTCCATCATTAAAAGTGTTCAGGACCATGTTGGATGGGGCTTTGAGCAACCTGATCTAGTGAAAGATGTCCCTGTTCATGGCAAGGGGGTTGCAACTACATGATCCTTAAGGTCCCTTCCAACCCAAACCAATCTGTGATTCTACAAGTATGTGCATGGGAAATGCAGTTGTGGCACAGCTACAGGAGCCTACATGCTCTGATTTTTCTGATGCGTAATGTCAAGACTGGATGTAATGACGTCGAGTAACCAGTGATAATTTTTTTCAAATGTGGCATTTAAACAACATGATTCTCATAAGATGTGGTCTCACAAGCAAAACAGTTGTTCAACAAAAATCCTTCTCAGTTCTGTGTCACAGGTTATACCTCTCTCGTATGTAGTCCATTGAAGTCAGATTCCTGGAAAGCAAAAAGCACACACGAAGAAAATGGGAACAGAGCAGTTAATCATTCCAGGGGTTCTGCCAAAAGTGTCTGCTCTGTGTATCCAATTTTATATCCTTCGTATCTATAGTATGTTATTGAAGTCTGATTCCTTGCTGCCTTGCAAATCATTTGCATCTCTGCGCTGTGATATAAAAGGCTTCCTTGCTGATTGGAGAGCTTTTTATATCTTCTTAGCACTCGTGCTTCTCTGACATAGATATCTATGCAAAGTACAAGGCTTTTGAGGATCTGGCCCTTGTAGTTCATGCTTCATTGCCACAAGGTAAGTCAAAACAGCAGTTGCACAAAATGTGGGAATGGGAAGTCATGGGGAGCATTCACCGTCCTCCTGCCTGGCATCTGGAAGTTACTGAAGGCCAGACTAGACCTGAGCAGAACAAGTCAGAGTAGTCCCCAGCCCTGCTTCTCTGCCACCCACTTGCCGGGCAAGATCACTCAATTTCAACTTGGGAAGCATGTCCCTTGCCCCAGCTTGTGTTCTCCGCCAGTGGGGGAATGGTGGCACCGGTGGACAAGTGCCAGGGTTGTTTGCCAGCTGGCTGCCGGAGGCTGCTTCAGATGAGTGCTTCTTCCCATGGATGCCCCATGTGGCTGCACAAGGGAGCCTCGTAGCGGCTGAGGATCTGGTCCTTCAAGTTAAAAGGGTTGAAATATGTATGAAGCATAAGGTGACATTTTGAGTGTCTCGTATCAGAGTACGGACGCTACTGAATTTAAAATGTAACTGCCATTTCCTGTCTAATGCCGAGTCACTTTTATATTCATGAAGTGATTGTTCTTTATTCTTAAAATAGCCCATTTTACCCTGAGGCACAGGTGATACCTTTATGATGATGGAGCTATGTTATCCAGTGTGTTAGAGCTCAGGCCGTTGGTTAGTGCGTGGGCTATTTATGATCAACTGTCCTTTTTTATTGTCTCTTGATTTATATAATGCTTTTGTAGCCTGCTTGTGATTTGCTTGAACAAAAATAGAGCAGGGGAAATAAAAAAAGAGGAAAAAAAAAAAAAAAGAGGAAAAAAAAAAAAGAGAAGAGATGCACTGGAGAGTCAATGCTATTTTCTTTTACTTCCTGTAGCTGAGCTGTACGATTTACCATTGTGTCTCCAAGTTTTTGAGTCCATTCAGATGACACAAGCAGTTAAATTGCTTTAGTAGCCTTACACCTCTACAGAGAGTCAGCCTGTTTGCTAGCATCCAGGGTTTTCTGTGGTGAAGTATACAGGATATTATAAATATGGTATTCAGTGAGAGTAAGATAACAAAAAGAACTCTGAGACATATTTGCTATTCATTCAGATAAAAACCTTGCATGTAGTAGCAACCACAGAAAACCAAAGTCAGGCTTTTCAGCAGACTAGGAGCCTCCGCACACCAGGCACTTGCTGCACTAAGGGTAAAGGTGTAGAGGATGGAGCCATAGCTGCGTCTGTTGCAGGAGCAAGACAACAATTAGGGGGAAGGAGAGAGCTGGGAAAGAGAGACCCACTCCTGGGTGGGTGTCCTTCTGTCTCCCTCCACCAGCAGTAGCTGCTGCCCCACGGACCCGAACCTCTGGCTCCATATTGGCGGCAGCAGCGCTGCTTCCCCAGGCCCTGGCAAAGGCAAAGGGGATTGGGACCAAAGCTGTTTTACTGCATCCAGGAGCCCGTTGCTTTAGGCTCCTGCCTGCTTTGCCTATGAGCTGTCTGTACTGTCAGGAATTGCCTTTGGTTCTGCTAAGCACAAAAAGAGGTAGATGAGAGGCTGTAGTAATTGTAAGAGTGAATTATCGTGGCACAGGTATTTGTGGAAGTGATGCTGAGGCCCCAGTTGGGAGGAGCATTTTAAGCGACATGCCTGCTAATTTGTCTGGAACTATCCTGTTTATTAAAAAACAAACAAACAAACAAAAGCTAACCAAACAAATGAACAAACAAAAAAAATGAACAAAAATAAAAACCTGCTGCCTTCACGCAGTGAAATCCAACTAACAGCAGTTCCTAGAAAGACTGACTTGAAAGAAAGGCAAATCCACCTTCCACATGAGAGATGTACAGAAAAGACTCAACAGGTAATATTTTGCCCCAACTCCTGGTATTTGTTGCACCTCCAGTTTGGCGAAGACCCAACCAGCCATCTTTGCTCTAAAGGCTGCAGATGGCACAACTTGTAGTTACACTTGCTGCTGTCCTTGCCCCATCTTTTTTATCCATCTCTTTAGCTGTGTGTAATCTGGTTTGTGTCACTGGCGCAGGTGCCTTACTTGTCTGTACCATGCCCAACACAGGAGCCTTAATAAGAAACTAGTAGGTCTTACTGCAATACAAATAATAATAACCAGAAGCAGTATGATCAGGCAGAGATTTACTGGGTGGGAGCAGAGTATGTATATGTGGGAAGAGGGCAGTGAGGAAGGGGAGAATAGTTTGAGGGCCTCTAGGTGATGATATCCTGGAAACTGGTGCTTCAGCATTGCTAGTTTAAAGAGTTTGACACAGAGATTCTGTCAGGTACGGTGTAATTTTTTTTTCCCGCCATAAATCAGATTAGTGTTTGACAGAATAATCACCAGAACTCCAGCAAACATTCCTGCCAGTGATAAGCTTTTTCTTATGACAACCCAATGTCTAGCCGTTTGCTGGCTATTGCAAAATGAAGTACCTTTGATGTTTGTGCAATTCTGTTTTCCTTCTGATTATTTTATGTGCATCTCCCTCTCTCTTTCTCTACTGCATACAGATGTTCGTATTCACCCCATGGAGCCTATGCCCAAAGCAAACTTGCCCTTGTGTTATTTACCTATCGACTACAGCATCTTCTGACTGCAAATGGAAGCCATGTGACTGCTAATGTAGTAGACCCTGGAGTAGTGAATACTGAGCTCTACAAGCATGTCTTTTGGGTTGTAAAACTGGTCAAATGGATGACAGCCTGGCTATTTTTCAAGGTATGCAATTTCAAAAATAATTTCTTTTGCCCTACATTGTGAGAGCTGCGGTCAGCATGAAGCTTAAGGCATTTTGGAGTTTATAATAATTTATGGTGTTTATTGCATTTATCTGTGTTGGTGAGATGTACAAAATTGATAAAGATAGACATTCCCTAGAACAAACACTTATTTTAAATGGAGGGAGCAAGCTCTCACAATAAGGGAAAGGGAATGCCTTTCACTGTGCCCATGCACTGCTTATCTCTGCCCTGATCTACCTGTGTGCCTTTGTGCGCGCATGAGGGCAGAACACACAGAGCCAGAATATGCAAAGTGTTCCTCAGAAATGTCTCATATGTCCTCTTAATGAGAAGCAGACATGATCTGGCATGGTCTATGTGTGTGCAACAGGTTATAGAGAAAAGGGCAAAGTGGAGAAGGGAGCTGTGCAAATATGGTGGTGGGAAGTGGCTGTACTCCAGGCTTTGCAGGTCCAGACACTTGTGCTCTGGGAAGTGGGACAGTTTTCATTTAGCTTTTTCATCCTAACACATACTTGTGGTGGTACCTGATTTTCTATTATCTATTCCTGGTCTGCATTAGGAAACTTAAAGCTGTTTGATAAAACTGATACAGAAGTGGGGCAGACCCAGTTACAGTTAACTTCACTAACATTTTGTAGTGGTGTAAGTAGAGCAATCTGAAATCAGTTCAGCTGCACAGGTGCAATCTCCTTACACGTACAAGCCTTAAGAAGACTTGTGCTGAGAAAATGTACTGCTTATAACTCTTTCAGAAAGTCGTTTTGGATTAAGTGAATGGAACCTGATTCCATTAGAGAAAATTAAATGTCCTAATTAAAATGAAGTATTTTAGATCAAGGGGCATGTCCCACAAAGCAAATTAATTTTAAACTTTGATATGGAAATATCACTAGCTTTAATTTTAGAAATGAAACTGGAGGCTGGAAGGGTGGCTGTAAAATAAGATGCAAACAAATAAACCTGTATTTAAAAAAAATAATAGTATCTTCTGAGTACACCTTGAATATTGCAATAAAATTGTAATAGGAATGCTCATAAAATATAATGCATTCTTAAAGAAGCAGAATGCAGCTTTGCCAGACTGTATATATTAAACTTGTTTTGCCTCTTATGATTACCGCTTTAAATATCAGTCTTGGATGGTGGTGTTTTTTCGTTGGACTTACTTCACCTTGCTAACATAAGAGTTTCATGTAGACGCTTAGGTTGTGCTCAGCATTTCCTCTAGAGCCACAAAATTCTGACAAAATTTCCGTGTCTGAGAGTGAAAATTTAGTATCCTGTTGTTTACAGCTCTCAATTCCATTCAGTTTTATTGGTGTACTCAGGGAGACATTTCTGTATTAAATTGACCATGTTTAGACACTGAATGGGATGTCACTGAACACGCTGACTCACGAGAGTCAGTCTCATACTTACAGCTCTAAGAGTAATGCCTCAACAGTTCCTATTATTTTGATGAGATACTGCTCTAGAGGAATTCTGCCTTACAAGAGATGGACAGACATACTGACTGGCGTGGAAGTGCAGTGTGTGTACTGCCCAAAACGCAAATGCATCAGTTGCTTTTTGAGTCAGAATAACTTCAAGTTTGGATAACTGAATGCTTCAGTTATTGAGATTGATATTTTCATATTTTTATATAATGCTATGCGTTTTCCTATAAGCTCAAGGAGAGAGAAACACTTACTGTCACTCTTCCCACTCTCCCTTAGACTTCTGAGTTACAGCTCCAACTTCCACTCTTTGCTTATTGCTTCTTGCTCAAGATATGTTTATGTATTCGGGATTGACTTCGCCTTCCTTTCTCACATTCAGGAGCACTTCATCACATAGGTACGCCCTGTTCTGCTCTGGCTGAGCTGCATCTCAAGGTGATGTTTAGCTTCACAACAAGCTCACGTTGAAAGTCAGCCTGGCGATTTCAATAGCACTGTACCATGTGCTGTAGTATCCAGCATTCAAGCCTGGGTGGGTCTTGTGCTGGTCTCGTACATTAGGGTAAATTTCCCATGAGAAAAGTGAGGAAGCAAGGACAAGAAAATTCAGTTGTCTGATAATATTAGCTGGTAGTTGATATTATGGATTTCTTCTTCCCTGGAATTTCATTGCTGAGTGCATGTATATGAATCTTCCTTCTAGGATTATGGCAGTAATGTAGTGAAAATGAGGTGATAGCTCTCTAATCATATCGGCTCTACTAACTTTTATCACCCTGAATTATTCTGATGTGTTTTCTAAATGTGTGCAAGAAATTGCTTCACCCACTGCAACCTGGTGTTCGTGAGAGACAACACAGCCCAGATAGCTCCGGTGAGGAAATGCATCACAGATTTATCACATCACGTTCCCTCAGGAGAAAGTCAACATGTTGTTTGACTTAATTCCAAAATATTGTGGCAGAACCTCCACTACCTTTAAAGGCATTTCCACTGACACTGGTCTCAGTTGCACTCAAGTCAAATACCTCCAAGGGATTGCAACTTGGCCCCCACCCTCGCTGGGCTTCTTGAATTTGAAACGGCTACACGTGGCAGACAAGGCTGTCAGCTCAACATCCGCCTCAGAGCCTCCTCAAGACATTTAGGTACTTAAGCAAATAAACCTACGGTCTCGTAAACAGACCATGATACATACATATAATTTGCTCAAAGTATTAACAGCCTGAGTTTCTCAGAACCATGAAACATTTTCTTCTGATCTGTGTACGTAGCTCAGAAAAATCTGTGCCGAATCACTTTGTTGTTTTTTTTCCCCAACAAGCTGCAGTGAGAGGCACCCCATAGAAATAAGAGAGGCCAAGCTAAAAGGTCCGGTGACAGTTATAACAATTGTGAAATGAATGCCTGCCCTTTAGAAGTGATGATTTCATTCTTTCTCAGCTTGAGTCTTTCTCAGGAAAGTTATTGTCTGCTGTGATACTTGTTCTTTAAATTTCCATTTTGCAAATGTTTTCTCAATATTTTTAATAAACAGGGATTGCACCTGTCACATGCAAGAGAGAAATTTTGTTTATTCTTCTAAAAAAAATTATTTCTACCCCTATGACTTCTCAGTAAATAAAAGCTGAAGAGCTGTCATAGTCCTCTGCAGAGTGTGGTGGAATATGTTATCCCTCAGGAATTGTTAACATAAAGTGATCTTTTTGAGGAGATAAAGTCCAAACCAGTAAAC
The DNA here is from genome assembly GCF_036013475.1 of Columba livia. Lineage (NCBI taxonomy): Eukaryota > Metazoa > Chordata > Aves > Columbiformes > Columbidae > Columba > Columba livia. The sequence goes on from NC_088602.1 coordinate 117,220,007, forward strand.
AACAACTAATTAATAAGATAATAATAGCCTAAAAAGACACTCATTGGGCATCAAATTTCAGTTTAGCCAACTGTGCAATACACCAGTTTTAGCGGTGGGTGCTGTCCAAGCTGGAAGCTGGAAAGGTACCATTTCTCTCCAAAGTATTTCTGCTTCTGATACAGATACTGAATATTCATTCTTAAGCCAGATGGTCTCTGCTTGTGACACAATTGAAATGCCTTAGAGCAAAAAAAAATGTTGACTCTCATTAATGTCCACTGGCAGGGACTGTTCTGCTTTGTACGACTTCATTATGCCATTGAAATAGAGACATTTCCCATAGAGCAACGTTGTGAACTTCACCAAAACCTTCTTTTTTCAAGCTTGGTGAAGGTGTAATCAGATATAGAATATTCAGTACTTTCAGCTGTCTCAGACTGGTATTTAGAAGGCATCGTGGAAGAAAGACTGAGCTTCAGATCTTGTCTCAGCTGTCATTTCCAAAGACATAGTGCCACATAAGTGATTATTGACTGACAATCTGAAAATGAGTAGGATTAGTGACCCCTCTGACCTGTAAAAGTGAAGGGAAAGGCTTCAGGAACACAGGCTAGAAATCAGCCAATATAAACTAGTTTATTTCTTTCATCTGTCAACATAGGCTTACCTTTAGTGTAATTTTCCTAGAACATTTTAAAATAAATGCTTCCAGTATGTATGTGATGCTAGAAAACAAGATCTAAAGAACCTGGATTCATCATTCATGCCAGAGGACATAGTCATGCAGGTCTTACTGCAGCATTTCTTATTCAAACTGTTCCTTTGGCACTGTGAATGTAAAAAATTCATTTTGTCCTCCTCCCCGAGGTGTCAGAAGACAAACACATCACCACACAATAACACCAGCTGTACAGAACAAGAATAATTGAGTTCTACAGCTGAAAGCAGCAATTCATCAGCATCAACATCTTCGGTCCATGTGAGTGTGTGGTCCTCACATAAAGCTAGTCTGGAATTTTCTCACAAAATGAAAAGTCCTTACAGAAACATGTCATTTGCAGTTAATTTTTACAAAAGGCTTTTCAGATCAAAAGTAGGATTCTGGTCAAAATCAGAGAGAAGGGAATCATCTACTTTATTCCAGTAACTGTGGTTTTTAAATGGGTCCTATTTTTCTACACATTGATACAGGGACTTAAGCTTCAGAGCCATCGGGCTTCCTTTTTTCCATCTAATAAATACATGATTATTTGTACAGCCATAGAACAATTATAGGGGGAAAGTTGGAGGGATCCACCTGAGAAGGAGAATGAGCAATCCACCTTTGAGCTGCCACATCCTGGTGATCTGGGTATTTTTTTTCGATGTGAATCTCTGGACTTGTGTAGGCATCCTGGACCTGTCTGTTATGGGGGATGTGAGTGCAGCTTGGCTGCTTTATTTATTCTAACTGCTAAATAAGAAGGCTTAGGGGCATGGAGTGTTTTGTATCTGTCTTAATTAGGATTAGAACCCTCTAAAGTATTCTGATATAAAAAAGTGCATACCTACATAGCATTGGACCCTGGTCTCTACTGAACCTCTGGTCCCAAGATGTCATTACTTTTTTATGTGTTTTCTCAAGTCTAAGTAGCCAAAATGTTTCCTTGAAGGGATACACTGAGAGTTGCTGGAGAGTGTTTTGATGGCAGGAAAGTGGAGGATTTGTATTGCGTGCTTTGTTGTATGACACACAGAAGGGTAAGGATGCTGTATGGGACAGCACAAGATGGGTGGGATTGTGCTGGAGTGCACCAGAGGGAGGCAAGACTGTTGAAGTTCTTGTTTATATTAATATTCATATTAATAACTCCTATTTGTAGCAGCTGCTGGCATGATCTATCCCCAAATCACGCCCAGGCTTCCTCTTGGAGGGTGCTAGTTGGAACAGGCCAAAACACAGCCATGGAGCAGCAAAAAATGAAGCAATCCTGCTGACTGCAGGATTGACCCTTTTTATCCTGGGAAATGGTTTAAAGAAACACAGGTTAAGCCTACACTATGCACTATGTAAAAACCTAGGCTTGGCTTCTGTGAAATTGTTTTGTCGTGAAACTTTTGGACTAGTAAGTAACTTAAGTGTTGTGGTATCATTTTTCTGGCAGGTCAGAAGCATACTGAAAACAGGTATTTGTACTGTGTAGGAAGGGGTTCATCCCAGACTCCTCTGTGGTAGAGGATTGTTGATTTAACTTGACAACTCAGACAGATTCTTTCATTCTATCTGAAAATAATTCTATTTGTATCCAAAAGAGGGAAAAAAAACCAAACCAGTCTCTGTATTGCTGTAATGGAGAAAAGAGTAAGTAAACAGTTAAAATATTGTGAAAATATGTGAGCTTAACCACAGTTAGCACATCAGCACATATCATGTAATCTGTAATTATTTTCTTATTCAGAAGACAGAGTTAGTTAATAAAGACAGTCTACATCAATCAATTTTATTGCTAATGTTTCTCAGCAGTACTAGCCCATGTACTTGGTCAATATATTTGCATGGTAATCTATTTGCAGTCATACTTGTTGAAAATGAAAGAAACAAAAAAGAGAAAGATAATATGCTGTGGACCAAACACATGTCAGGTATTCAGTGCTGATTCCTGTCAGTTTAAACAAAGGTAAATGCAATGCCTCTAATGTAAGGGTCTGAAAAAAGAGGTTGAAAGGTTGAGGGACTGGAGAAAATCTTCTTGAAATTTCATCGAGACTGTTAACTTTTCAGTTTTGATCCATAATCTTTATATTTAGAGGTTATAGCATCACACTACTGTACTTCTCCCTTCCATGCCTGGAGAGTTGTACATCCATCACCACATAATTAAAATTCCATTTTCTTTCAGTCAAGTAATATAATGCTGTTTGAAACTTGAACCCACTGACAGCAGAATACAAGGCAGCCCCTAGTCTTTTTCATCAATGTATCCCTTAGACATTTCTTTGAGAGAGGGGGAAAGAGAGAGGACCACCCCAGCCCCTACCAAAGTGAACCATTCAGCAAGGGCGGGAACAGGAGTTACAGCCAGTTTCACTCTTCCATGTGAAAAAGCCATAAGACTGAGTTAAGGAGAAAGACCAGCAGCTTCCTATGGAAAATCTTTCTACCGAGCTTGTGGGTGAGCATCAGTTTGGAATTGGACCACTGAAATAAGGAGATGCAGAAGAGCAGGTTGTGGGAGTGCATATTCACATATATATATGTGTGTGTATATACATGGACAGTTTGGCATCAGGTGTGATGTTTATTATAGATCAATTAGTATTTCCATGGGGATGACCTACCTAAATTCCTTATTGTTTTGCTTCTTTTGAGTATTGTGTCTGTAACAAAACAATGCTGATAATATTTATGTTGCAGAGCCCCAACACCTAAAGCCTCTAACTATAGAAAAATTAATTTTAGGATGTTTTGGAGATTTACAGGCACTCCTTTCCCCCTCTGTGAATGTGACAGTCCTTAATTTACCAGTAATCCAAGAAGACCAAAAAACTTTTCAATATGAAGTAAGGAAACTCTTCCATGAACAACACAGACAGTTTTTAATGGTTACCCTAAGCTTTCAAAGGTTGACAGAAAATGCCAAGTTGTGCCAAGAAGCCAAAACCATCCTGTTTTCCAGTGGTCTAAAGCACCTCTGCCTGGAAGCCACCTCCAACAGGGCTTCTAGTTCATAAATGTCTGTGATGTGGATGCCTGCATCAGAGCTGTTTGTCTACTGACCTCCTTCCAGGCACTGCTAGTACTGGATCTGTCTTAAACTCAGGTAAATATCTACAGTTGGCCAGATGAATCAAGTCCTTCAAATGCCAGTTTATCCCTGTGAAAGACGAAGTGGTCCTCTGGTGACTAGCTCAGCTGTAGACGTCTGTGCTGTATAAAGTTATAGAGATAGTTAAGATGAACCCTATCTCAAGGTACAGGACATTGAATTTGTGTTATTTTGTAAACCAGCAAAGCTAGTAAAGAACTGAAGATAGTATGTTTTTGGATGTGCACAGGAGACAGTAGGAACTGGAAAGATGTGTTTACATACCTGGGGCACAAGTAACCTGTAATCAAGCTGGATTTTCAAATGGCAGCTCTAAGGTGTTTGCGATATCAGACCATTTCCCGTGTAAGTGAGAAATGTGTTCGTGGGCAGCCACAGATGAGGAAATCCCAGATACTTATGAAATGTATATTTCGCATATCTTTACAATCATGTGCCTCGGCTATTTATCACATAGATATTGCCATGCGTTTACATGGGTATTTGTGTGTACTCCCTGCATGTCTTTATAATAGTGTAATATATGTAACAAGAGAGAACCACAGAAAACAACACCACCCACTATTTGAGGAAGAACTGAAAACAGCAAATACATTTATTTTTTCTTTAATAACGAGATAATGCAGAACCTAATTTGTGAGTTTCGAAAAATTTCAATTCAGAAGTCACTTGAATAACTCCGGCCTTAGTAATGACTGTAACAATTATGATTGCCAGCCATAAACATTCATGTTTGCATTTTAGAAAGGGTACTGAGATACTGCAAGACGTTCATGTGGTTCATTTTGTTCTCATTATGTTCTCAGCTAAATACGTGGGATTTGATAGATTTTGGTAGCTAAACATGAGAAGGCAACTTGGTCCAGTGGCTCTAGCCCCCATTTGTCTAGAAGGAACTTGATCATAGATGTGGCACAAACACAAGTCATTAATATAACCTGTCCAGAGTTAGTTGCTTCTGTATGGGTCTCTGAGTCTCTTCAGGGCAAATGACTAGATTTGGTTGTTGCCATCTGAGTGCTGGAAAGGGGAAGTAACCACAGGAGTTACGTTACCACAGACCAGGCGCTCTGCAGGGAATACAGACCATATGCAGAAGAGGATTTGGATAAAACCAGAGCAATATGCAATAAAATAAGAGAGAACTTGGACAGCTTATCAGGGATGGGATTTATAGGGGTATTGGTTTGGCCGTGTCACGCTGGCCTATTTTTCTGTCACTGAAACAGGAAGCCTGTGCTACTGCTTGTCCTGGGCTCAGGCATGGTCTGAAAAAAATAAGTTACTCCCACTGTCTCTTGATTGGTCCTCAAAATCTCTGAGCTAGCCACCACCAACTTATAAGCTTAACTAGCCATCTTATTGATGATTTATCCAATTTAGCATGTATGTTACTTTTTGAATGAATAGTCCCTGTGTCTGGCAGCCCTGTGTTTTCATGATTGTGCTGTGAGGGGCATCGTGTAATGGCTCCTCTGCTGCCTCGTGTCCCTGCAGCTGGCAGCGGTATGCTGGGGCTGATGGTGTCTCAGGAAGAGTGGTATTGATTGACTTATTCAATATTTTTGCCTGCCAAGCTCTTGAGATGCAAAATGCAGTCTTCCACAGCATCTGCCACTTGTCGCATACTATCCTAAGATGATTAAAAATGCAGAGAGAAAAAAGCTGTCCCATTGTTTTTGGAACTGAGACTATTGAAAATAAAATTACATGCTATGAGTATATTTTGACAGGTGGTTCTGTTCTAAAAACTAATGTAAAAAAGGCACTATGGGGAAACATGCTTGTCTCTTCTGTCAGGGTTATACATTGTCCAGATACAAATGTTATTTTTAAGCTGTGAATGCAGCTTGGTCATTTCTCAGAAAGGAGTTCAGTAACCACCACACTTATACATCATGACTAATAATGACAACTTAGGTCCCCATTTTTCTTTGCATATAAAGTCATGATTTCCATCATCATGAAGTTTTGGTACTTCATCAGTGGCTTTGCATAAGTGTAGCTGATCAGAACCTGCTAAACAAGTAAATGATTCCCAAACCTAAAATCATCCAGGTCCCAACCTTATTGTGTATTGTTGTAGCAAGGATTAACTGATCTGACTTCGCATACTCCACATGGAGTACTGTCCTTATGTAAAGCATTTTACATGTCTGATCCTACTCCTTGGAGGTTCTCCTCGATCTGGGGCTGGCCTTTTATATTTCTTGCCTTGTTTAGTTTTGTGGCATATGTATCCTATTTTATGTGCCTGTTATCAGGGAAGTGGATTATGTCTGGCACACATAGACCGAACCCTAATTGCTTTAGAGGACCTGCAAGTCTCCAGAGGTATTAAATACTTAAAATGTTTGTAAAACTAGACTCAGCTGATCTTGCTTGAAATCCGTTCAACAAGCAGATCTGAAAGACAGGAAGCAAATAGTTTTACAAAGTGGTTGTTTTTTTGTTTTTTTGTTTTTTTCCTAAATATAATTGCCCTGTTAATATTATTTTATATACAGTCAGTGCTTGGTTTTGCTTTTAGTGGTGTGCTGAGGTTTTTCCCCTCATATTGGGGCAAGTCTATCTCCTATGAAACACTGTTTTCACTGCAAAAGGTATCCATCACCCAGTACCTTGACTGACTAACTTCTATGGGAGTTTCAACCCACTCTGCACAGCACTGGGTCAAAGGCAGGTTGCTGCCCACGAACACATTTCTCACTTACACGGGAAATGGTCTGATATCGCAAACACCTTAGAGCTACCAGCTTGATTACAGGTTACTTGTGCTCCAGGTATGTAAACTCATGTTATTTCCAGCCTTTTGAAAAAGTCATAAAATATAAAATGTGTTTGTGCTGAGGTACCTGGATTTGTCATCTCCAGGTCACTACACAACAGTTTACTCAGAGGAACCAAGGAGCCAAAGCACCTCCAGTGCTCAGAAGCAGCACTCTTACCTGTGATGCACAATCTGTCCCACAGTCTTCTGGCTGGAAAGAAAACATCTGCAGCATTAGGCTTTATGGGTGTGAGCAAGTACCATCCCACTAAAGGATGGTACTGGTGCTGTCACTGTTACTATAAAGACAACACATCTTTTGTGTGTTGATTTCTGTTAGACTGCAGAAGATCTAGGCAACAACTTTTTTTTTTTTTTTTCTCTCTTTATTGACAAGTTTTATTATGATATCTAGCAACAGCCTTTAATCAAAATAAACAGGAGAGAAGTTGCTTTTAAGGAAATAATTTTGTCAAGACAAGAATGAATTGGAGCAAGCTGACTGGAAATGTGTTTAATTTGAGAGATGAGGAAAGAGAGAAAGAAAGAAAGAGAGAAAGAGAGAAAGAGAGAAAGAGAGAAAGAGAGAAAGAGAGAAAGAGAGAAAGAGAGAAAGAGAAAGAAAGAAAGAAGCAAAGAAAGAAGGAAAGAAAGAAAGAACGGAAGGAAGGAAAGAAAGAAAGAAAGAAAGAAAGAAAGAAAGAAAGAAGCAAAGAAGGAAAGAAAGAAAAAGAAAGAAAGAAGGAAAAGAAAGAAAAGAAAGAAGGAAAGAAAGAAAGAACGGAAGGAAGGAAGGAAAGAAGGAAGGAAGAAAGAAAGAAAAATGTTTCTGATCTTTGGAATCAGACTCTGGAAAAGGCTTCTGCAGAGTAGTAGCTATAAGAAAACTGTTGTTTATAAGATGGAATTTAAATAGGTTTATGGAGAAGATTGTCTGATAGGATATCTGCAATATGAGATTAGAGATGTCCCAGATGTCCCTGCAGTCCCCTGTTCCTTCTGAATATCTTTTGTATTTAGACTTCTTTTTTCCTTCGGGTTTGTCTGTTTTGCGCCCATACTGAAAAGAAAAAAATCCAGTGCATTATAAGGGTCTATTTCTGAACAAACATTAATTGTGATTTTTGAATGTGTTGAGTACCCAGCAAATCCTTCTTTAGGAAAACCTTTGGTGAAGATGTGCCACTTCTTGCACTTGCCTCCATCCTTGCATTTCTGGACAAAAGTTCTCCCAGTTGTTTGCTGATAAGCTGTGTTGAACTGTGCTTCCAGCAATGCTGGCTCTTGTTTACAGAAGAAAAGTGAAGATGGGGCTATGGGTCAGACTGAAGAGCTCTCAATGAAAATTGGATCTTGTATTGTCCTGATTGATAAATCTGTGCATGCTATTAAAAATAACATTAGCCAGGGCAAATTGTAAACAGAGCTGTGGAGGTAGTTGACATAGCTACCCTATTAATCTCTAATCTGGGTTACCACAGGATTCTTCTAGAAGTCGGTGCTCAAGAAACGCCTTCCAGCAAAGAGGCCAGGCAGCAAGGAGTACTGGTGGCACTGGTACGAGGGACCGTGCCTTCCCCACTGCTTCCACAAGCAGGTCAAGGCCATCGTCTTGGGCCTTCCTGACAGCCTCATTTGCATCTGAAGTACTGTTGGGATGACTGACTTTGGGGAGGCTTGTAGCCTTGCTGGAGGTCAGCTGAGGAGCTCCAACAGGCCATGTTCAGAGTAGATTAGTGGGGGTTTGCACAATGAGGATTTCCATTCCTAAAATGTCCAGAACAGGGAGTTTGCTTCAGGATTTTGCCTGAGGGGAAGAAAGATATTTTTGCATTCCTGTTTTGTGATGGCAGGTCTGCCTCACCTGAATTGGTGTTTTCGCCACTACTTCTCATATTTTTCTTATGGAGAAATTATACTGCATATTTTAAAATTTGAAAAAAAAAAAAAAATCCTCTCTCTCTCTTTTTTTTTTTTTTTTAGCTTTTGTGGACTTTTTTATTTAAACTGTGATGTGGTATTTTAGAGCAATAGACCTGCTGCAAACTACTGATCATGGATCTGTTATGATAGCTAAGATGTGTCAATGCTCCAGGTTACTAGGTTAAAGCTTTGGCCTCTGATGTGAATGGATGGCTAGATTTAAAAATAAATCCTTTGGATTATACCAAAAATTTGAACTGTCAAGAAATAAATGGTGCGGTGAACTGAAACATAGGTCTCTCAAGCTGCCCTCATTTTAGCTGTATTTCAGTAATCTCTCATTCACCTTTCATTGCTGCCAGTGGCCTCTAGGGTTTCTTTTTTATTTATGATGGAAATATCTGTCTATGAATCATGTCACTGAGATGTATTTTTACCACTTCAAGGAACTGGTAAACAGTGCATAGTTTCTCTGGTAAGGAACACTGCATTGCTGGATTATTTGAGCCAACAGGTATTTCTTCATGTAAAGAGCTTTCTTGCATTAAAAAAGTTCTTTATTTTCCTGTGTGGTAGATGGAAGATACTTTTGTTAAGTGCATATAACTTATAACTTCATTTCTTGCTTTTCCATATTTTTGCTGTCAACATGTACTTCTGTAAAACTTTTATAGACAATAGGTATTTGATAACAGGATTTTGCAAGTATTCTCTTACTACAGTTAAAAAGTGCCTTTATCATAGAAAAATGGATGTATCTAAAATGCAGCAGCCTGGCATGCCTTCCACGTTTTGAAGTCCCTTTGCAAAGTCTGTGGAGACTAGATAATTTTAATGTCAAAATATCACTTTCAAGCATAGAACTTTTTCATATAATAAGTTATATTAATGAAAAACGTAATTTCCTTTTAATCATAAACTAAACAAAAATGTAGCCTACTGTAGATTTGCAAGTTGAAAATACATTATTAAGTAGTTTTCAACAATATTCTTTCACTCTTAATTTCAGTCACCTAAGAATTTTTAGGGAAGAGACGAATAGCTCTAACGAAATGCAAAGCACTAAATATTTTGGAAGACTGCAAGATCCTTTTCATTTGGTCTGCTGTTTGTTATTGTCACTGTAGATTATGGATGAGAACAGCTGCAATTATCCTCTGGTTAATATACTTTTGAATTAGAAGAAAGGACCAAGCTACAGTGCTGCTAGCAAGTAGTAAGCTAACCTCCTTTGCAGGCGTTTAAAATACCTCTTCACTGGGGCTTCTTAATGATAAAATGCATAGAGCTGGCTTTTCTGACAACCCGTGTAACATGATGGATGGTAGTAACCTTTTCTCTAAATTAAACTGGAAAACTAAGAGCCGGCAGGGCGGTGCGCTCAGGCGCATGATCTTAGGGATAAAAGCTTCCTTTCCTGCTCTTCACTCCATAAGTACATATTTTTATGTGTATTTTTAATTTATGCCAATATATTCTGGCATATATTTTCATGTCCATTTCATTGAACTTCCTTCACACTTCATAGTTTTGAAACAATTATCTTTTACTTATTCAATGTCGCAGCAGTTAACGCAGGCCAGAGGACTGTCTAGATTTTATTTCCTTTTCCACACAAAAGCAAACCGTATGAGTGTGAGCAACTCTGCTACTTGCAAATGAAGTTTATGCTGAGAAAATCTTCTGTCTCATTTTGTAATTTCTCGTACTTGCCTAAATAAAAGGAAAAAAAAAGCCCTGAGTGATCTTCTTTGAAATTAGTTTACATTTTCAGAGAAGGACTTAAAGAGCATACTTGGCTCGTGCATTTATTTTTGCTTAGAGAAGCGTTTTCTGTAAGAACGTGTACCTCAGTGCTATTTTCTCTTCAAATTTCTCTTTGTGGTTGTGTGGGGTTTTTTTGTTTGCTTGCTTGTTTTTTTTCTGCTGTGGTGAAAAACACCTATTTGTAAATTCTTCATAATATTAATTTAGAGTAGAAGAGGAACCTGTCTCATTTTTCAAGAACTAAACCACATTTCTCCATTTTATTATATTAGTGATTTAAAAATACTGATATTTTCTTCTGCAGAACTGTAGTAAGACACCCATGTCTGGTGATTTCTAGTCACAGCTGGGTATTTATTCCTTTGAAAATCTCTCCCTGCTGTCACATGCTGCTGATAACTGTTGTCAGATGTTCAAGTAGCCGTGTGCTGATGTCAGGCGTGAAGTTGTCTATTTGTTTTCTAGGCAAAGACCAGATGTTTGTTCTGGGGAAAACAGACTGATTTTCAGTTAAAACCTAAAGTAAAGGTACATCATTTTGGCCTATAAACCAGCCACATCTCAAAGCCACATGTGACTTAAAGAGAAAAATGTGAGAGTCTTGTACATCTGGGGTTATTCATTCATGCAAGTGAAGAACAAATGGGTTGTTCTCTCTCCTGTGTTAACAGAGGAGAATTCAGATTTGTGCCTTGGACTAGTTCATGCTTTTCCCTTGCTCTACACAGAGCTGGTGATAAAAACAAGGCAAGGGGCTTTATTTAGAGAATTAGACCAGTGGGAACTCATCAGTTCACTTTAGGAAAGGGTGATAAATCTGTCTCCCTGGGAGACTTCAGCAAGCATTGAGGCACACCACCTCCAGCTCCAGCCACCTCACGTACTTCCAGTTACCCTAAGCAGTAAACCATTGCACACCAAAAAAGAATTCTGGAAGACTTTAAAAATTCGAAGTCCTACAGGGTTATACTGGGCCCATAAGTGGCGAGATCTTGATCATTTTGTGACTGGTAATGTCTTGTGTAAGAAAGAGCTTTGCACAGAGTCCTGTGGCTACAAGTGGTCCAGTAACAGTCATGCCACTGCTGGCTGTTAGACTTATCCATCAGAAGTCTAGCTTTTGCATTTTATTCTACTGTCATTAATATATTCACACTAACCTTTAATATAGTCACAGTATTACAGGCAGGAAAAATTACACTGGGACAAAGGAACAAAGGCAAATATTGCTAAAGAAATTTTAAATAATGTGCAGATCTCTTGTGGGTATTGATTCATGTGCTTCATGGTGTCAATAATTGTTTGTGAACTGCAACCACTTTTTTCCTCTGAACAGGGCATTACTCCTGAAATATAGTCATTAATTATGGATTAGCTCTAGAGTTATTTTCATGCATCAGTAGTTCAGATAAAAAAATAAGTAGCACTTATTTTACAACAGTGTGTTAGATCTATATTTCGTTCATTAATAACTGAAATAATTCTTTATAATAATTTTTTATTGTAGGGATCACATTGACGTTTTCTATAGCCGTAAGTCTCAGGATAAATGGAAAAAAGTCTTAAGGGCTTTTGTTTTGTTTGTTGTTTGATTTGTTTGTTGTTTTTGATGGGGAAGTTGTAAATGTTCTGCTGTCTTGGGACAGGACTGCAATAAGAATGACATATTTGTCACTGTTTGATGCTAATGTAATTTCCTGGTTTTCCTACTGTGTCCCTTTAATCCCAATTGTCAGTAATGTGCTATTTTTTATTAAATGATGAGACCTGAAATTCGACAAGGAGAAAATAATTAAAACTATTTGTTCCACAGACTGTCAGGAGCTATTAGGGATTAGACAAATATAAATTAATTTTATTTTTTTCCCCCAAGCCATGTTACAGACTTTGCAAAGTTCACAAGCAATTACAGTCCTCTTTTATTGAGCACGGATTTAAAAACAAAGGTCAGTTACATGCTGGTCACTAAGGAGTTTATGTAATTGGTAAAAACAAACGTTTAGATGTTTTTTCTATAAAACAAGCGTACTGTTTGGGATACTCTTGCTTCTCAGTTGTGGCTCCTTTACAGAGCTCAGGGACTGAAGACTAGACACATCATCTCATCTGATGTTTGCAGAGTGGAGCAGAGCTTTGCAGCTTGTCCCTCCAGCTGCAGGAGCAGCTCATGCCCCAATGGGATTGTGGCTGATGCTGGTGGCCTCCACACCCTGAGACCAACCCCACTCGCACTTCTTCCCTTGCAGCCCCATGCATCCAGCAATGCAGCACGCTGTCACACCACCGTTTTGAATGCCCCTTGTAATTTTGTTGCAAGAGGAGCCTTGTTTTCTGCCCTGCTCTAAGGGATTGGCACTGCTTGCAGACCCACCCTTTGTCCTGTCATCTCAGATTTGGCTGGGTCAAAGTGTTGATGAGTTTTCACCTAATATTTCCCTCTTCCTTCTTTACTATTAAAAGGCTTGGGCTTGCTCTTTTGCTCCAGAGATGGTAAGAGCCATCTGCACCAAGAGCTCATGCTTTGAAGGCCACTCTCTACTTCTTTTTAGTTTCTGAAGTGATTTGGTGACGTGGATGGGTGATCCAAGGACAGCGAGTGGCAGTGCTGCACTGGGAACCCCTGAGGAGACCCTCCTCTACATGGCATATGGGCTGCAAAAAAGAATCTGACCCAACAGGGGCAAGTGCCTGGTGGGCTGCTGTAGGAGCCATGCACAGTCAGGTTGCAGTGAAGGCTTGTCAAGAGGCATTTAGGAATTTAGGAGGAGGAAAAGGGAATAAAGAGCTGGGACTATCTGTGAGACTGTCATGGGACATAATGAAAGTGCAGACAGAGAAATAGGTGAAAGTTTAGGCTGCAGACATGCTTTGCATACCACCTAGAGAAGCGGAGTCCTAATCTTGATTGGAACAATTCAATTCCACTGTGAAGCACTTATTAAATAACAATAGGCGGCTGCAGAGCTGTGCAGACTTGCAGGTGAAGAGCAGAATTTTAAGCAAGCTGCCGGGCAGGCAGGCGAGGAGAGCTGGGACAGTCAGTCTGCTCTGGTATCCAAGCCTCTGCTCAGACTTCAGCTCATATTTTTATGAGTTGAAAGCAGTTACTAAACCACAGCACAGTTCTGGATTAATTCAACTAGAATTTTTTCTGGGGAAGCAGAAGTTTAATCATCTGGAGCACCGCTGTTTGCAGCGCATCACCACAAGTGAGTGGGGACGGCTCATTGATCCGACTCTCAAGGCAAGCAGACCTGTGTAGCAAAATGGCATTACCAAAGAGTGTAGTTCAATGTGGGCTCCCTGAACAAAGCAAATTATTTCGGCACCAGAGTCTGTAACACGTATTTATCGAACCACAAAACCTCACAGTATTTGTTTCCCATTCTAAACAACTGCTCTAACCTTTTAGCCAAAAAGCTCTGTGAATACAAACACAACAGAAACTCTCCTGGCTCACTTAATAAAAAGAAAACATTAATTCGCAATGTGTTAATTTGGCTATTGATAATTCTGCAAGTGTAAGTCTCTGGATCATAGCCACCTATGCCCTTAACCAGTCTGGTATCAGAAGGTCTCTGCAGAGGCAGGAACTGAGAATGAAATAAAAGGAATATGAAGACTTTCTAAGACTTTTTTTTTTTTTTTTTCAATAGCAGGTTGAGAAAAGACTTTAGGTATGGAAGGGATTAAATATTTTCCTTCTTTCCAGTTTTTCGTTGTCAGGTAATGAGAAATGCCACTGTGAATTTCATTTTTGGAACTGTAACCAGTTCTTCCTGTGACATGAGCCAGGACAGTCACTTTAGTCATTCACACAGGACTGGGGTTTACCGTGTCACCTGTACAGCAGCACAACACTTCTGCTGTGACTTCTGTCATCCGTCAAAGGAAACAAGATCAGGGGAAGGACCACATCTGTCACCAAATCCAGTCCTGGCCTTTGCAAGGGAGGCATTTTTCACAAACTAATGGCTCCATCTGGTACCTTAATGAAAGCTTAAAAGGACCTTCAGAATAAGTCTGGATATTAAAATTAACTTAAGGGGACAGTAAATCTGGGTATTGGTACTTACTAGTACTTAAGACTTTTCAGTACATCCCACTTCCCTGCTTTCTTTTATCTGATCTACTGCCCAGAACCACCACCTCTCTCTGCCCCTTTTGCAAATGAATGCTATTGTCACCCCTTCCCAAGCTAACACCCCCCTTGGCACTACAAGTATTGACCTGCCCTTCTTTCAGACCGTTTCACTGATTAAACTCATTAAACTCATAAGTAATTTTTTTCAAGACAGAAGTTTTTTTGCTTCCATTTCAGATCTTGAGAAGCATTCGTGTGACTGAGAGCTTGAGTGTTTGCTCCTCTATAATGAGCTCTGCAGTAAAAGATATGATGCCTCAAATCTTGTCTGACATCATTTTAGAAACATGACTAATCTCACTGAAGTCAATGGCACTATTTGCCTGTCTGAAGTTATACATGTTCTTTGGGACTTTTCTGAATTGAAGGCATCGGTATGTTCCTTGGTGGACAGTAAAGAGCTCCAAGGTTGACTTATTTAAACAAAGAGGTTTAAGTTGCAGAGCTAAAACTCACTTTCTGTCTACACAACAAAAAGCTGGATTTTAATAATAAAATTCAGTCCTCCTTTGCATTTCCATTTTTAGTTATTTTGTTAGAAACACACTGATTCTGGAGGGTTAGTAAGCATTCAGATATATCGATTTGCAACTGAATATAGACTATAAATTTAGTACTCCTCTTGAGTAACTGAGAGGATAGGCTATGTAGACAGCTCCATAATCGTATAGCTTCAGAATCTATTTGTGATTCAATGATTTTAGCACTCTGTTGTGAAAGAAAATGGGAAATGGTAGTTTTGTTTATGAGATGACTAAGATTTTTTACTTTTTTTTACAAGCTGCTTTCATATGAAATATGAGTTGAATTAAAATTAAAAGAACTGTCATTTTAAAAGGGTTTTATTACTTTAACACACATATGTCGAACTTCTTAGACACATTATACTTATCAAAACCGAGGATGTATAATCTGTAATTACTGACTTGAACTAACTAGTTCTGTTTACTGTATCTGTCAGAAAGATAAGATTAGAAAATCTGAGCCACTGTCACCTATTTCTGTTCTTTCACTAAAATAACTATATGAAATTAGTCTACTCTTCTTGTTTTACATCTTTGGAGTATGTCACTAGGGACATACCTAAATTAAGCCCCTTGTTTACATCTTTTTGGGTTATCATTCAATATTAAATGCTGAAGTTACTGGGTATTGGTACTTACTAGTACTTAAGGCTTTTCAGTACATCCCACTTCCCTGCTTTCCTTTATCTGATCCACTGCCCAGAACTACCACCTCTCTCTGCCCCTTTTGCAAATGAATGCTACTGGAATTATAGGAAACATAAATTTGCAGAGAGGGAATTTCCCTCTCCACCACTCTGTCTTCTAGTCTGGGCTTTTTCATCTCAGCTTGGGGAATATTGCAAAAGGATAACTTAAAGTAACTGTATAGAAAACAGAAACACGGATCAGCTAGGGCATGGACAGTGCTAAATGGTATTTGACAATCTGCTTGAAACCTCTTCCAGACAGCGCAGCCTCTGCAGGACTGTCGTGTTTCAGTCCTGTAGAAAGGCTTGGAGTCAGTGAAGGGGAAAAGGCAACAAAGGCTGAGACCCAGGGTGAGGGTAAGCACTGTGAGGTGATGTCTCTTTTTCCACACAGGAGTTTTATGTGCAGCAGATCCATCAGTGGGTCATGTTGCAGCCTATCTAGCATGCCACTGCAAAAAATTTAGGGGAAAGTGTATTTTCGCTTTCATCTCTCCCATCTTTCCAAGCATATTTTCATCTTGCATGCTACTAATGTGGAGAGGTAGCACTCTGTACCCATTTTGAGTTAGCTTGTGTGCTTTATCATTTCTGTTCCCTCTCTTTGCTGGTACAGGCATATGGCCTGAGTCCTGGAGAAGAAGTGTCCTCTACTGACTTTACCTGGTGATCCAGGAAGGGATTTGCACCTTCTCACCTGAGCCACCTGTTTTCAGTGGGAGCCTCCAGCCGGCAGGTGAGGAGCTGGGCTGGCAGCCAGCCTCTCACAGCCCCACTGCCCGGCTGAGCCCATGGCTAGTAATAGCCCTGCTGCTGTTTGGGGTGCAAAATGGGGGCTGTAGCAATTTTAAACAGCAGAGGCTGTGAAATAGCTGCTGGCCTATGTAATTTGAGGTTATTTCATTTTGTCTGTGCTCTGTACAGTCTTTACGCTTTTTGATCTCGTTGTAGTTAGTAAAAGTTTTCTATATTGTGGTTATCTTTTAAATATTTGGGAGATCCATGCCTGTCTCCAGTGTTTATAAGTATTAAAAAAATTAAAGTCCTCATAAGAACATTGTGAAGTCAGAGATATAAGTGTCAGTTTCTATTTTATGAGAAGGGAAAACAAGATTTATGGGCAAAATGACTGGTCAAGTGTTAAACAGTAAGTGAGAAGAGATGACGGTAGGGGACTACAAGTCAGAGGTGTCCATATATCTTATTCCTGAAGTCATGTATTTCAGCAAAAGCTGGCAAAGACATTTTGCTTTGCACGAGGAGGCAAGTAATAAAATAAATTGTTCAGAGGTATATGCACTCAGGAGCAACCCCTTCAGCACTTAGGGCCTTGCTGTGTCTCCTGCTCTTTGGGGCTAGTAAAAATGCAGATACCATTTCAAATGTAAATGCTTCTGTATGTTTCTCCATTTTGTTTTGATTTTGAAGTCTGGCATCATTTGAAAGAATTCAGCAAACCAAAGATGACCCACATAATGGTATAAGGTGATGCATTAGTGAATGAAAGCTCTAAAGCTTTCATGGTTGTTTGTCACTTTAAGTCCACTTTAATTTTGTTCCATTCACATTTTGATTCACATTTAAACTGTGTTTTCAGCTAAAAAAATTGGAATATATTATTAAATGATGCAGATGTTCCAGCCACTAGCTATCAAAGAGGTTGTCCCCTGAGAGCTTTGTTGGAGGGAGAAGTAGTCTTGTGCTCTTATTTATATTTCTCAGATAGTAATAGTTCAAAACTCAGTAAAATTAAAGCCTTGAATAGTTAATAAAAATATCAGGATGTTTCCTTAGCATATGTCTAGCATGAATACTAAGTTGTAATTAAGTATTCTTACTTAATGATAGATCAGTCTGCATCTTGGAATGAAGAAGATTATGTTGAATTGCTCACATGATACTATAATTATGGCCATAGACCTGGTAGTAAACAAATAAATTGTGTACTTTCCTTTACAAACACAGAAAAGGAGTAACAGCATAGTGTGCAAGGCATCAGGGTTAGGATTTAGGAGGTTTATTCTTTCCTCATCTCTTCTTCTGACTTGCACATTTCCTTCAGTAAATCACTTTGCCTGTCTGTGAAAAGAGTGGTTGCAGAAAATCCCAGATTATGTAAAGCCAGCCAGGACAGTTCTGAGTGGTTTAAGTCAGGCATCCTCAGCCATAGGTACCTGTGGGACATCACCTGGTTTCCAGAGGGCTGGTTAACCAGACAGAGTGCCAGGAGAGGCATCAGCATTTTGTGATGTATGTGTACTCTCTCAGCGCTCTTCTCTTGTTATTGCCTGCCTTCCTTCCTAGAGACTGGATGTTCTTCCAGCAAGTGGCTGTCTCTGGCTGGATGTTTATGAAATGTCTGGAGCAGCAGGCTCCTATCTGTCAGATTTTGCATGTTGTTACTGAGCTGAGTGAGGTAACAAGTCTGATGTAATTTGAGTGGCTGCAACAATATCTCACTTCTGACTTTGAAGACATCGCTGTCTGTTGCAAAGTGAGCTTAAGGATCAGCCTTCAGGCCAAGTAATCTTCCTCAATGCACTTGACAAAATGAAAAAAGGACTCACTTGTGGTTAATGACTTTGACCCAAAGTTTCCAGTCTCTGCTCGTATTCTGTCATGTAAAGTTGGGTTCTTGTTTCTATTTTGAAAGTTGCTTAAAACTAAACATAATTCTTCTAGTCCTTCATTTCAGCAGCTTAGAAAATGCAAAGTACGGATCCACAAACACTCCTGCTCAAATCACTGAAGTTATATTGCATTTCTAAATGAGAGACATTCAGTTTGAAATTAAGAAACATAAATTTATTGTAGTCGGACTGCAAGGGAGTTCATTGTTGAAGCTGCTATTTGAAGTCAATGGACATCTCTTCAGTGTGGCCTCCAAAGCTGGTCAGTCAACCAGACCTTCATTCACCTGCCTGATAACATGGGCATCTGATGCTATTTGACAGGACCCATGATATCCTGCTTGGTCTGAAGCAGCTGCTTTGGAAGCGTACACTTCAGAGCAATGGTCATTGTCTTCCTCATTAAACCTTTGATCGTGCCTTGTGTCTGACAGAAAAGCCATCCCAGAGCTTCAGAGCAGAGGTCCTTGGCAATTTTCCAAACAGATTTCTGAGAGGGCATCGCTCTGACACAAAACAAAGTGAAAACTTCCACTGTTGACTCCATCAAAAGATTCATGGGAAATCAGACATTCAAGCCCAGGTGCCGGCCTGCTCCTTGGGCTCCAGGAGCTATAGGCTGACCCTGGCAGTCATGTGGTGACAGCTCCTTTCTTCTGTGGCCTCCTTTGTCTGCAGGCTTCCCGGCCACCCATGTGGGGGCTGATGTGAAGATGAAGTAGGGTTTCCCAGGCTCTCTGAATACCTGGATTTTCTTGAAAGGTCTTTCCAGAAAATTTTGTTTCAATGGAAAGGGAAGGAGAGACTCAGGATTTGGTACTCTCTGTTTCTTTGCCAGCTATCTCTGCTTCTGGTCTTTACAGCATCTTGTGCTAAGATGTTCAGGAAAAAAACTTCTCTTTTTCCTAGAATAGCCATAAATTATTCATATTATAAAAGTTCTTTTCCTCTGACATTTTGGTATTTTTTTGGTTTGAAAATTGCCTTGTGTTCTTAGTTCATCAATGTTTCATCTTTTATTACATATTCATATCTTTGATTCAGAAATTATTTCTCTGTAGCCACAACATTGTCTGGATAAAGGCTTCACATTTTAACTGAGCCATTTCTGTTTGTAACTTCTGTCTCTTTTAAAGATGAATCTAAAGAATTTTATTATGGAGTGAATTTATTAAAGAATTCTCTTTGCGTGAGTTGAGAATTGAAGAGAAATTAATTTGATGGTGCTGACTGGGTCTCTAGGGAGAACTGTATATTCAATAAAACATCTCTATCTCTTTCAAGTCTATAGTCAAAGCAGAAATTGGATAGAAAGAGAATAATAGTGAGCTATGTAGGAAAGAATAGGAGGAGAGAAAGAACACAGATGGAAATGAGGGCTTTTGAGTGAAGGTAGAGGTATCTGAAAAGCCATGCTGCCAGACCTCTGGCAGCTTTGGCTTCCTGGGGATCTTACAGTTGGTCCTGGCCACCAGTCTCACCAGGGCTTACAGTCAGCTGTTGCAGCCTTATTGATCAAAGTTTGCTTAACACGTCCTTACACCTGCATCATGGTTTCCTTTCTAGCCTTTGTCTTCATTCTCACTGTTTCAACTAATTACTTTTTGGCGGAAATTTTCAAAGCAGCGGTCATGTTAGGAGGTCTAGACACTGCAGAAGTTACACAATGAGGGTTGAGCTCCTGTAGCCCATGTCTTCACCAGGAGGCTGCGACACCAGAGTTGCTGTTGTTATTTCACCTTGGAATCTTACACCTGTAAGTAACCTGGTTTTGAAATGATTTGGTAGTTCACAGATCACAGTAATCAGTGTTTCGTGGAACACAGGTAATTTGTTTCCCACATGTTTGTTTGTTTTAATATTCATGGGAATGCAATCCCACCTACTCCATTTCTGACAGTTTTCAAACTGTTCTGTGTTGTGGTGGCTTCATGTTTGCCTTTGTTCTTAAGAGTCAAGCACTGCATTAAGAGTGACTGGGTGTCTCCCCTCCATTAGTTGCCAGCAAGTAGATGAAAGACTTTGCTGTACCAAGTAATGGTAATTTAATGTTCTTATTCTTATTGTTAAGCCTGTATATGCATACGTATAGTACTGTTCAGGAATCCCAGGTGATCATATTTTTTTTTTCCTGAAGAAAGACAAAGAGGCAGAAAACTCTGGATATTCAGAGTTTTTCAGTCCAGAAGCAAGTCAGTAAAATACTAATATTTGCAAAGCATTACCAGAATAATTAATGTTGAGAAAAGTAAAAGAATGCTGGCAAAAATGGCTCAGTACACTGAGAAGATGGCCTGCTCAGTGCTTGCTGTGTCTTCCTAGCTGGAGCCTGGGAAATGTGTCACTAGCCAGAGACATGTCTTCTTGTTACCTGAGCCAGGAATGGCCTGATGGAAACTCATCTGTTCAAAAAGCAAGACCACAGAGCAAATACCGTGCACTCCTGTGCCAAAAATATAAGCCCTTAAAGCTTCTTTACATTGTCAGCCCGTGTGTAGATTTTCCATATGAACTGAGAGGTGTGTGACATAATAGATGTAAGCACATGAGGTAGGACCATGATTGTAAAAACAGTGTTGATGAGTGTTCCTACAGCAGTCTACTTAATACTGCTAATGGGGGGCATTCCACCAATACTTATATTCTGCATCACAAATTGCATGGATAGAGGTGTTTTAATATGTTCTCCCTAGCACTGAGCCATTTGCCAGCATGCCAGGCAGTCCTGGGTCCATATCTGCCTGTTTGGCCGGTCCTTCCTGTCCCTCAAAAGGCACCTGCAATGTTGGTCATTGAGTTTGCCAGCTGCTTCCTGGTCTCTGTCTTCTTTGCCCAACCTTCTCTCCTGCCATGTCTCAAGACATCAGCATCCTGAAGTCATCAAATACAATCCAAGTACAATCAACTGATTGACTGGGCCAAGGGAGCAGTGGACGAAGCTATTCCAGAGTAAGTACTCCTTGGATACCAACGGTTGTATCACTACTGCTTTCTCAATCATATGGATGACCCTATCAACCAATACGACTTGAAGTATGCGCGTGCCGTCCATTCAGACTGTTCATCATCATGTTTAAGACACATAGCAAGGTTCTCACTGTTTGCTGCTAATTATTGAAAATGGTGCTGGGAAAATGAATGGATTGCAGAAGAGGAATTACAGGAGCTTGTTTGTTCTGTTTTCTGTCCAATTTCTTGTGATTTCAGATGAATATACCATACTGTCTGCCCAGGACTCTGAACTATGAATACAGGTGGAGGTGGAACTAGATGAGTACATAGATTAACAAGGGAAGCACCACCAAGCCATCATGTACAACTAATACAGACACATGATTTCCAAACAGTAAAGCTGTTGTGCCTGTTGCAGACAAATGAAAAGGATGTGACATTACATGGTGACGTGGCTGTAGGGACTGACTGGCATCAGCTGACACATTTTGTGAGCCCTAGCACCTAGTATTGACAAGATAATATGGCACTTAAAAATGCATTAATCAAAATGTGTTAACTGGCAAGTCTTAAAAAAACAAAACTTAAACACAAACCTTGTTAGTATATGTCCCAGTTTTCATAGACCAGAATATTCCATTTGGTGCTGAGGGAAAATTATTTTATGTTGATGACTTACCACAGATGAATATTCTAAAAAAGAAATATCAAAGCTTCTGTAATAAGCCGTCTTTTTTTTTTCAGAATAGATAATGCCAAAATAACGTCATTTTGTGTATATAGACTGTGTTCTGCTTAAATAAGCTGCTCACAACCAATCTTATATCTCCTTCTTCTACAGCCTACCCATGTAATGAGCAATACAAAGATACGTAATTTCAATCAGATCTTTATTTATTGTTGAAGGGATACTGCAAACAAATAGTTAATTGCAAAAGAAAGCAAAAGTTGTGATCAACACTGTAACAAGTGAAAGTAACTGCAGATGCAGAATTAAATTAAGAAAAAGTTAAGAAGAAATCAGTTTTACTTGGATATGACAAAGGTATTAATTAGTTGCTTAGGTACTAATAATATAATAATTTGTGATCAAAAATCCAATTAAAAAAAGTTCAGCACAATTAAGTTGGTAACTGAAGAGTGAAGAAGCATTGTAAAATTTATAGGAATACCTCTTAGGTACTGTCTTAGGACAAGTTCAACCAACTCATGAACACGATGCTACTGATCCTATACGGATATATATTATTCTATTACTATTTTGTTTGTTTGTTTTTTAATTCTGACAATGTGTAGAGTATCCTCCCTGTGATTTGAATAATACTTATTAATACTACCTGTCTACCTGCAACTTTTGGTATGATACTTCAGAGTCCCAAAGATGGAAACTTGTTCCTATTTGTATAGAGCATCATGGCAAACATCCTGGGTTTAATAGATCAAGGTACTGAAGCACTGGCTGGTGGTTTCTGTGGCTTGTAATCAGGTGCTCTCCTTCCTGGAAGGCCATTGGCATCAATGCATAGGTCAGATATGTTGCTTTGACAGTAGTCTTCTGCTTGTGGTTGTTTTCTTTTCCAAGGGCTTTATGGTTCCTCTTCATCTTTTGATGGCCTGTCATGTGGTAAAAGAAGAACTATAGGTCTCCCAGGAAATTGGGCAACCAGGAGTGGGGCTGCCACTGCTGGAACAATTAATCTTGCTCCCTATCCAGGTGCTCATGAGTTACTCCAGTGGTTGCAACCCACTGCCAGCTTCTTCCTTCCCAAGAGCTCCTGAGGTGGTGGCACACAGGCAGGACATGTGTGCCTGTGTCTGTGTGTTGTAGTTCAACCATAGATCTGTGGTAGATCAAACACTTTGGGAAAGAGTCTTGGCTGTGTGTGGGCAGGTGGATGTGTAGTGCTTTCAAGGTGGGTTAGGGCATGATTCAGAGGTGAAATCACAGCCATATGCTTTTGTTCCAGTCTCTCAAACAGGGTGGTCATCCACCCAGCTGGAAGGCCAGGACACTCCAGGGTTTCCTTTTTACCTTTATTAAAACAGAAAACATGCAAAAACAAGGAAGAGAACTTCAAGTAAGGCAACACTGAAGCTTTCTGCATGAATTAAGCACTTGGACGATGGGATAGGACAATTAATTAATCATGCATATTCAACTCTGCTTCCCATTGCACTGGAAAAATTGTTTTCCTTTAACTTAAAATATGATATGCTAAGTGCTTAATGTATTATAGTATTTTTTTTCTTTGTGTGTTTGGATAATCACTTTTAGCAACAAATGATAGAAACTAAATAGGAATTTTGCATAGAACCTTCTAGTCAGCCTATTAGATAGGGTGGAGAGGATGAAAAACAAATTAAAGCTTGTGAAAAGTTACACAAGCTGATCTTAATGGGGCAGTGACAATGTCATCATGCTTCTAGACTGGTCACAGTGTGGCCATGTAAGCACATTTATTATTGTCTGAGTCTGCTCGATATTTTTTTTGTGGTGAAGAACAAGAAACTATTTGCCATAGAAAATGGCTTGGTGAAGGGCTACTAGGGCTGTATGAATAAAATCAGTGACTGTCTTTCAACTTGTACATAGCCTTTAATTAATGTATTTTATTTTATTTTGAATAGATCTTCTCTGGTGGGAACTTACCTAAAATATCATGAAAAAAATAAAAATCTTCATATATCCTGAGAGAACTTTCCCTTTGAACCAGCAAAAGCACAGGGTGTTGCTGATGCTGGAGGAAAATCCATACAGATGCATCTCTGAGGCTGTAGAGAGCACTGCTCATAAGAACATAAACACAAAAATTCTGCTTATAGGCAATTTGTTTAAAGCATTTTAGTTTTGAGCTGTTGTCATTAAGATTTTGGAGTCATCAACATTGATATTTATACTTGTTTGTACTGGAGAGCAGTTGAACACAGGAACATAACATCCAGCAATGAAGTAATGGTTTGTCTGTGTCACTAGATTTTTAAGGAAAGCACAGCAGTACCGTAAAAGCTTTTGGTTTCTTTCTGTCATCCAGAATAATTTGCATAAAATATGAATATTTGTATTTATCCTTGTTCTGCTGCTTTACAGTATTAATGTATTTTGTACTGCATCATAGTTGATCATGATAGTAGCCACTATGTGAGCACATGAACTCCGGCTTTTGGAGTCATCCCATTCCTGCAAAGAATTATGCACGCAAGATTCCTTCATATTGTTTAAATAATCTACTGGATGTGAATAGCAGTATTTTCCATAAGATGGAGAAGGGCGAAGAAGCAGTAGTAGTGTACAAAACTAAGGTAGGTAAGCACTTTGTGTTCTCACAGTACAGTCACCTTAAAAATATTCCAGCAATTACCCGGACCTGACTTTTTTTTTTAGCATACTGACTGAAATTTCACTGAGAGAACAGCCCATTGAATAGCTGAGTTATCATATTATTTCATTAGGTGGCATTTGGAACAGGACATGCTGTCTTTGTGTGGTAGCTGATAGTAAAAGCTGGTTATTTTGTGGCCGTTGGAGGAAAATATGGTGGTATTACTGCTCTTTGCAGCCTGTTGGCATCAGTAGTTTTCTTTCAGACTGAACACCTTTGATCAAGGTCTTGGCATGGAATTAGTGGAGCTCTGTGCATGGAAGTACCTCTGCAGGGCACATTCCTTCTTCAGCAATTCACTTTTTGGGGAATGTGCCTGTGGCCACACGGGGAATGTGTTTTCTTCACAGATGCTGGGGCTGCTCTGCCCTGGCAGCAGCTGGAGAGGTCGCAGTTTGGGTAACCTTGTCTTATTGTGTGATTGTGTGACAAGACTCTGTCTTACTTGAAAATGAGACCAAATGCTAGATGCATCAGATAAATTAATTATTTCTAGTAAGTTGTGTTGTATTTATTGTGCAGTGAGAAAACAAAGGAGTTGTTTCTTTTTACAGTATCTGCACCTTGTCACAAAAGGCTTAAAATGACTTAGATTTATATCTATATCTATCTATATATATATTTTTTTTTAAATTTTTTTTTAATTAAGCACTGGGTAATCTATTCAATACTGTCTCATTTGTCAGTTGAGTTCTTCAGAAAAAGACATCCTGTCAGGTGCAGCAGACAAAGCTATGAGAAGCATTGGTACTGTTAATGACTCAGGGAATGACTGCAAGGATTGTAAAATTACACATTATTATCCAGCAGGTATTGATTGTAATTATATCACAGATACAGACAAAACGTCAGATGCTGTGTTTTAAATATGCCCTTCAATAAAAGGAAAAAAATGGCATTGAAATAATTTCAGTGATACCTGTGTGATCCTGCTGAATGCAAAATGGAAGTGTTTTGCTTATCTTTGGCATGAAAGAAGTTATCACTCTAAGCTGTTCACTTATTAATTTTCATTTAATACTCATGATATATATCAGACTTTATGGATGTTTCGCCATTTTGCTTGATGACACTGCAGAACTCTGATAACTGTGCTCTGAGTAAAATGTCATTCCCTGTTTTACCTGCCTGCTTGGACTGAACTGTTGGATCTTAATTTACAGTCATGATTTCCATGATCCTTTGTTCATGTCATATTGTTGTTACAATGAACATATTGTGCACACAGTATAGCCTTCATCTTCTTAAGGCAGAGTACAGACCCTTTCATCCTTGCAAAATGAATAATTAAACGAGGATTTTAATATTTGTGTTTGCTTTGGGGTTTATTAACTCTAACTGTGAAAACTAAATCAATTATTTAGTATGCTCCATTTGACTAGCTCCTGAAAAAATGGACCAGAGTTTTCTATATATCTGTTCTGTGGCTTTAAGCTATCCCAAAATAGCACTGTTGTAGAAATGGAGCGTACTTTGCCAGTTGGATGGGTGACATTTTTATCGTTGCCAGCCTGAGGTTTGGATAAGGATCCTGGTAAGGTCTTATACCATAATGTAATTCTTCTACTGTACCTGCCTTGCCTGAATTTGTTTTGTTTTGTTCTGTTTTCTTTTGTTTCTGTAGACTCCAGAGGAAGGAGCCTCTACAAGCATCTATGCAGCAGTATCACCTGAGATGGAAGGAGCTGGTGGCTGCTACCTTTACAATGAGGAAAGGACAAAATCAGCTGACGTAGCATATGATGAGGAGCTGCAGAGAAGGCTCTGGACAGAAAGCTGCAAGATGGTTGGGATTTCTGATGAATCTAGCAGGGTTCCCTAGAAAAAGCCACTTCCAGCTGGGTAAATGAAATTCATTGACAAGCATCTTAGGTGAATTCTTGCAGCATCAGTCATCATCTTGGAAATCACTGTTCAGTCCCAAAGGCAAACATGAACAGCTCCGTTCTTCACATGAACCCCTAGTCTGCTAGGGTGTGGGGGGAGTATTCCCACAGAAAGATGTAGTGGTTGGTTTTAAATCTAACCATCAGTTTTGTAAATCATGATGTTTCAGTCTGTGATTAAAATACAATCTTTAACCTTGTGCAGAGTTGAGTTTTCATTTTTTTTCAATGCAAGAAAAGACTTTCCCTGGTGAGCATGTCGTGTCTGTAGTATGTTGAACTTAAGCCACCTTTATATATATAAAATACCTTTTTATCCAGTCTTAAAAGACGCAGCTTTTTTTCCTTAAGCTTCAAGATTCTTTAGGACTCTTTCTAATGAATGTCAGACTGTTGTAGTGTAGACGCTTGGCATTCATGATCGTTATGTTTTTTCTATCATGACGTTAGTTTTATATGTCAGCTTTTATCCAGAGGTTTTAAGTGAAGGTCAGAACCAAAAAAAATGTAAATAAATAAGGTATTCAGACAGGGTGTTGAATTCAGTTGTTTTCAGTTCCAAGTTCAGCTTTCCTTTAAAGGCAAGCCATAAGGAAAAGGAAGGGATCACGCATAATAAGGGCAACACAGGATTTGGCAGAGGGTGCCTCTTGTCTTGGCAGCGGGCTAAGACTACTCGCCCCCTTTTCTCCTGAACCCATGTAAACTTGCATCTGCAACTTCTTGCATTTTCTTTGGCAAAAAGATTCACTCATATACTGCCTGTTTCATGAAGGATTGCATCCTTTTGTTGGTTTTGAACCTGGTTCATGTGAGGTTCAAAACTAGAGTTCTTGGTTTGGAAGAGACAGCAAACTGTTAATGCTTGCCCACTTTTTCCACATTGTTAATGGTTGTGGAGACTTCCAATATCCACCCCTTGAACTGTTTCTTTGCAATGCTGAAGAGTAGTCCCTGTCTACTCATCTGACTTAGCAGCAACAGGATATTTTCCCTTTTCTTATGTATTTCTCTCCTTAAAAATTTCTGGCAGATATTTTAACAAAGAAGGTGATAAACCATTAGAATAGTTTACAGAGAAATATCCCCTGGAAGTTTCAGTCAAGGTTAGAAATCTCCCTCAGACATCTAAAAAGCACCAGGGAGACCTTATAGCCGCCTTCCAGCACTTAAAGAGGACCTACAGGAAAGAAGGGGAGGGACCCTTTATCAGGGAGTGTAGCCATAGGATAACGGCTAATGATTTTAAACTGAAAGGTTACATAAAATGAAGAAATTCTTCACCATGAGGGTGGTGAGGCACTGGAACAGGCTGCCTGGAGAAGTCATGGATGCCCCATCCCTGGAAGTGTTCAAGGTCAGGCTGGATGGGGCTTTGAGCAACCTGGTCTAGTGGAAGGTGTCCCTGCCCATGGCAGGGGGTTGGAACTAGATCTTTGATGTCTCTTCCAATCCAAACCATTCTGTGGTTCAGTGATCTGTCCTTAGTGAGAGAAGGTTTCCAAGCATGTACTCTGTGACTAGGAAGCCTGAACTCTTGCTGTTAATGGAGTAAGCTCTACCCTACTCCCATCTCATTAATTTTAGATGTTATTTGAAAAAGCAGCATAATCCTATAAATGTCCTTGAATTTCCTTTTATTTAAGATATACACAGCAAAAAACACCAATAGGTGGCCATAAAGCTTAAATTCATTTTAGGGCACTGGAAATCACTGCATGACAGAACTAAGTGCTAACATGGTGTTGTGCTCTCATTTGCAGAAGACTAGAAACCATATGAACCTGTTCCTGTGCACTGAACCCTGAACTAACAACCCTTTTGGACTTCCTAGCCAAAACCTGGTACTTCACTGACCATATCTCCAGCCTTTTTTTCTGAAAAAGATCACACCTAAGTGAGAGCAAGCATACTAATATATCCAGAAAACAGCAAGGAGATGCAGAGGAAAAAAAAAAGGTAGATGACAACAAAAATAATAAAAAATCTGAAGGAGAGGATATTTCCCCTTTGAATTAGACCATGCATGATTTATTCCTAGCTTGTTAGAGTTAGTATACACAAGGGTTAGCAGCAGGAAATTTATCGCTCGGGCACTATAGCACTTACTCTGTATGACTGGCTGACTTTTTTTTTTTTTGTTAAGTGAATGTAGTGCTTGTGAAATGTGCCAGACTGACACTCTGGGAACTAAATTCCTCTGTTTATTCACGGATCATGCACAGGGTGCAGTAAGCCTGCTAGACAGCCAATATTTTTATGTTGCCATAGCATTCCCACAGAACATCGTTGCTACTAGAAGTATGTCCAGGATTCCTCAAACAAGATGGGACCAAATTACTTTCAGATTTCTCTTTCAAAGGTCCATAATGTTTGCATGACCAGTTTCAAGTGGAATAGGGATTGGTACAAGAGCGAACAGTTCAGAGAGCTACTCATGCATTCAGTGTAATCTGAACCACTTGGTTAGTGGTCTCAGTCCAATGAAATCACTTTTAACAACACTGAAAACATGGTTTGTGAGAACCAAGAACACAGATTGTGCCTGCATGAAGGAAAATAATATGTGTGCTAAATCCAGGGATTTCTAGAACAATGCAATACCATGAACATCTAGTAGAGATAGTTGCAAAAGAGCTATCTCAGGAACTAAAAGCAAATGTGTCAGCTCTTCAATGTCACATATGCACGTGAGCTTGTCTTGAGCAAAATCCAATGTTGTTGTAAAATGCTGTGTATTGCTGGGGGCACTCTCTTGTGATACTGCTGCAAAAATCCAAAATAACCCTCATCATATCTATTTAGGAAAAACTGTATCTATGAAGCATGTAGAAAGAGGACAACGATTTTATTTCTGCACACAAAAATGGCAAGAACCAATTTACTCTTCACATTTAAAGGATGTGGAATTTCTGGAGATCTGAGAAGCCCTGTTTTTCACTTCACTGAAGAAAAGACAGAGATTGCTTGAGTCCTTGCAGTAGGTGCATACATGCAGAAAAAAATACCTGAGAGCTTTTCAGTCTTGCAGAGAAAGGCAAATCAAGCTCCAATAACTGTAAACTAAAGTTATACAAATTATCCTTCCAACATGAAAACAGGCATTCTCTCTGTAAGAGTAATTATGTATTGGAACATGCAGATCTGATATCTGAAGACAATGAAAAGATAGCTCTGAAAAGATACCTGGCAAGGAGGCCGGGTAAGCTCCTAAGCAAAGCAGGTCGGTCACACAGAAGTCATATTTAGATTCTCCCTCATGTCCAAAGACACAGCACTTATTTTGATTAGTATGAGAGTGAGCAATTGCTCATAAGTTCTAAAATGGATATTCTGCACCAGTATTCTACCCAAGCTAATGTTTAATTCAAAAATCCAGGTGCCTTTACCTAGGTTCAAAAAGGGATACAAAATCTACCATCCCGTTAAAGTCCAAGATCAACAGAAACATCTGCAAAGGGCCACCATGGTCTGATCTTATTGACCTTGGTGAGGGAATGAAACTATTTCAAATCAGTATTTTATTCTTTTCTAAAAAAAGGATTACTTTTCTTTTAAAGCTCCAAAGAAAAAGAAAATTTAATATATATTAAAAAAAAAGGACAAAATATATTGTATACTGTTTTGAAGGATAATTCAAAGAAATGTTATAGGTCTTACTGTTATCTAGAAATTTGATACGGTGACGTAATTTAAACGATGAACTTGCTCAGGAAATAAATAATGTGCTGACAAAGGGCTCTAAGTTTCTTAGGAGTGTTAACTTTTTCATTAATTAATTAGTTCATTTGTGAACTGGGGAGGGAAGTAATAATGTGCTGAAAGAATAAGTGCTGTAAATTGTGTGTGAATATGCTATTATTTGCACATAATAAAGTAGTTGCATCCTTGCTTCCAGTTCAAAATTGATTTAAACCCTAAATATGGAACATCTAGCCACACTTCCACAGTGATATTTTACAAATATTTAACATTTATAATTCAATTTTTTAACAACTATCAATTACTTTAGTACACAATGAGAAGTGGTATAGCATAGAAACAAGGGACTTCATTATTTGATATCAGCCTTGCTACTGCTTCTTCCAACTGCATGGTAGTGTTAGGCATAAAGGTAAGCATACATGTCAGATATTTAAATCCTGATCCTGAATAACCTATGCAAGCTTTGGCTCTTGTACAGTTCTGGCCTTAGACTGCCCTTGCTCATCATATGACATGGTTTATGCTCCAGCTGCCTCCCTGGAAAGACAAAATCAGATTCCAGTGAAGTTAACATGAAATCTGTCATAGAAAATATAAAATCACATGATTTTAAGAGAGCAAAAGCTGAGGGTACTGACCAATCTGCAAGAGTTGAAGAAGTCAGTGCAAAATGTGAAGTGTATTGCACAACACTAGGCCAAGGAGAACAGATAAGTTGCTATTATGAACAATTTTTTGAAGGTAATTTTATTCCTTTTCAAAAGAAAACCCACTGTGTTTCAGCAATCCACTGTGGTAACATTGAGAATGCAGTGAGCATTGCCATGAAGAAAATAGACCTGTGCATGGCAAGGAGTTGTGTTTCCAGATGCAGGTAGTTATTGGGTTCCATATGATACACATCAACCCTGGTTAGCATCTTTCCCTTTGAAAATGGACCCAAACCAAGAATTCCTTTCACACTGGCAATCAAGAAGAGTCAAAAAGTAGTAGTGACCATCATTTATTTAGACAAACAGTGTCTAGATTGAAACCAATCACCTCAAAGTGAAAAACTTTATAATCTCACAAAAGAAAAAGGAAAAAAAAATGGCCAAAACCACAAAACCAGGCTATGGCACTTTTTGAGTGATATTAAACCTGTTCACCTCTTCACAGACAGAATGCAAGACACATTAAGATGGTAAGCAGGCTTGTGTCCTTTCCAAAGAATCTAGACCAACAAACATAGTGTTCCCCTCTATCTTCACATTCCTTGAGCTCCCAAAATAATCTCAAGTAACATCACTGTTAAAGTTCACAACGAAGCAGATCCATTTCATATATTATTTAAATTCGCTTTTCTGAAACTAGTAGCAAGATTTGTTTCAGCTTGCTCACATTTATGGAGTTCATTATTTAAGTCCATACTGATCTGCACATGTTCAAGATCTGTGGTATATCTAAGGCTTTTTAACACTACAGAAGGAAAAAAAAAATCCTTTTGAGAATTGCAGCATAGCTAAGGGGTAAATCTTGCATTCTTTTCACAGGGAAGACTTCAATCGAAGACAGTGTTGTTTTTTGACAAGAAAAGTAAGACTGTGCTCAAGAAAGCCTAATGTAAAATATTTGCACAAAACTTTTGCCTTAATTACATTGTACAGCTCTGCTGAAGTTAATGATACATACCAGAATCACTGTAAAAAGACACAAAACTTAATAGCAGAAGCAGCAATAAAAACCTTGTATCATTCACATTTCATAATGCCTCAGATCATTATCTTCAGAGTGAAAGCACCTTCATGCTTCTATTGAAGTATTAAAGCCCTCTCTTTGTCTCAAATAGATTCATCTAAAAAAATGTGCAATCTAAAAATTCCTGATAATGGTATATTGAGAAAAGAGGGTAGCATTCATCAAACTTAAAATAAATCATCTAACACTTAAAATCAATAATCTAACATCAGGAGATAGCTTAAGCCAGACTGTCAGGCTCCATCTGTAGTCAGTGAGTGTAATACTTCTCTGGGACAATTCCTCTGATGTATTTGAGTGTGAAATGAGTCATGACGCCATTTCTCTGACCGACCAGAGGGGGAAAATAGACAAGCAATTCAAGGTAAATGTCCAGCACCTGTATGTTATTGAGCTCTAGTTGGCTCAACCATGCAATCTCAGCTCCGCATGCAAACTGCCTAAAAATCACATCCAAGACAAATGCTGATGTTTGGTCTAACTGATAGGCCTTTAGTTTTTCTTTTTCTTTTCTTTTTCTTTTCTTTTTCTTTTCTTTTTCTTTTCTTTTTCTTTTCTTTTTCTTTTCTTTTTCTTTTCTTTTTCTTTTCTTTTA